>NW_027197391.1:0-55000 GCF_038502225.1 Cherax quadricarinatus
TCATTTGCTAGTTTAAGCCATGTGGTACCGCATGTACCGCGGGTGTGTGTAGTTTCCGTGTGTCCAGTGAGGTCTGCAGCCAGACCTGAGTAGCACCACTGTGTTAAGTCACCCGTGTGACCAGTGCATTTGACAGCTGACATCAGTCAGCTCTGAGCCCGAGCCCCCTTGTACAGAAAGCTCTTATGCTCGTCGCTCGTGATGTTCTGCAGAATCGTACCTGCTATGATTCCCATCGAGATTTGTTTCACTTCACCTCCAGACCTTCAGAGTGCAGTTATATTGTAGAGAAACAAGTCTGGGAACCCTTAGACTAACCTCTGCTGTAACTCCAACTGCCGAGAGAATGACACTCGTCAAGCCGCAGTTAGAACTGTCGGCAGGCGCTGTGTCAGCCTCGTGTCAAGCTTCAGTGAGCAGCCTGCACGAAGATGATGTCACTTTGACTGCTAGCTCGCTCACTGCAGTCTGGTGTATGATGTTACGACTCCCAGATGCTTCGCCCAGTCGTCTCTGCCACGACTCACTCCATGCTCGCCGGCAGTGACAGCCCAGCGACAGTACCAGTCTAGAAGTGTCCTCCTGAGTCACTTGCCAGAAGTCCTGCCCAGTTGCCGAGTTTTGACAACGCCTCACTCGAGGGCACCAGCATGTCGTGCCCCAGGTTGAGTGAAAACCTGCAGCGACTCATACGATGACTGCTTCGCCGTTCTAGAGGAGACTGTACCCTGTTACATCACAGCTCAGCCGCAGCAATGTCTCCTGTGTTGCAGTATCTGTCCAGAGGCAGGAAGGTGTGCAGTGATGCCCTTCGACGCTCACTGCCTATGACCACAATGTTTAGCACACCCCACATGTTTTTTTCTTCCCTCCCTGTAGGAAGTTTTTTTTTCCATGTCCATATGTATATATATGTTTTTATTTTGTGTTCTGTGCCCTGTTCCTATGAGAGACCGAGTTTTTTTTACTGCCAGACATGGTCAGGATGACCATATGGCAGGTGGCCGAGCGTATGTAGACAGCCTGTACTATCTGCACAGACATTCCATGCTGTCTGCCAGCTTAGTTCATATTTTGCGCCACTAAAGTGCTACCCTCTGGGCCTGTCCAAGTCTGTGGGAAGCTGGTCCCACACTCACACAGCAGCCTGGCAGGAAGACACAAGGCCTACTAGTAGCTCTCTCTCTCGTGGGATGGCCCTCCCGGGCCATGGACACAACACACAAGCCTGTGTACCCACCACGATTTAACAATAAAGTAAGAAGCCTCCGAAGATGTATCATTGAACCCCGCTACCATAATACCTCTTCCCACCTTCACACCCGTTGGCAACAACGTTGGTCTACTATGCTCGGCAACAAACTTCAATCTATTAAACCGAGTATAGGTTACTGGCCGTCTTCTTATCACCAGTGTCGAGGTTGGGAGACTACTCTCTCCCGTCTTCGCATTGGCCATACTCGTCTTACTCATGGATATCTCATGGAGAGGCGTCTTGCTCCTCTCTGTGAGAATTGCCAAGCTCCATTATCAGTCAGCCACATTCTGTTGGACTGCCCACTTTATCAACGAGCACACAGAATTTACCTCTGTCGTCGTCTTCGCTCCGCTGCTCTCTCTTTACCTTCCCTTCTCACTGATGGACCCACCTTTCATCCGGACTCTCTCATTGACTTTTTGACAACAACTGACTTACTTCACAAATTCTGATACCTTCAGCCCTTTCTACTTCAATCTCTTGCTACCCTCTACCCCCGTACTATCCCCTGCCCCGCTGTTTTCTGTAACTTGCTGATCATCCCTCCTCCCTTCTGCCATCCAATACCCTCGCTTCCTTCCCTACCCTGCAGCGCTGTATAGCCCTTGTGGCTTAGCGCTTCTTTTTGATTATAATAATAATACCATAATACCAATTAATCTTGGTTCACATCAGCAGTACATGACCTTCCAGTTTCATATAGAGGTGTTCATTCATGGACTATTTTGCTGTAAGAACTACCCGCCTTCACACCCCTTGGCAACAACGTTGGTCTGATCTGCTCAATAACAAACTTCATTCTATTAAACCAAGTATAGGTTACTGGCTGTCTTCTTTTCATCAGTGTTGAGGTTGGGAGACTACTCTCTCCTATCTTCACATTGGCCACACTCATCTTACTCATGGGTATCTCATGGAGAGGTGCCCTGTTCCTCTCTGCAAGAATTGTCAGGGTCCAGTATTGGTTAGCCACATTCTGTTAGACTGCCCATGCTATCAATGTGCATGCAGAATTTACCTCTAGCATCGTCTCCGCTCTGCTGCTCTCTCTCTACCTTCCCTTCATGCTGATGGACCCTCCTTTAATCTGGACTCTCTTACTGACTTTTTGACAATTGATTTACTTCACAAACTCTGATGATACCTCTAACATTCCCCTCAGCCCTTTCTACCTCAGTCTCTTGCTACCCTCTACCCCCACACTATCCAGTGCCCCGCTGTTCTCCGTAACCTACTAATCCCTCTCCCTTTTGCCGCCTGATACCCTTGCTTCCTTACCTGCTCTACAGTGCAGCCCTTGTGGTTTAGTGCTTCTTTTTTATTATAATAATAATGGAGGCACCCTGCTCTCTTTCTGGATTTCTGAGAAGTGGGCGGGGTGTCCTGCAGGTGACGAGTGTATCTCCAGAGGCTGCCTGTCAGTTCTGGGAGGTGGCAGCCGAAGGAGATGTGCTTTGTGGCAGGGTTCCAAGCGCCCTCTCTTTTGTCCACTGAGGTGGCTCTTTAGATGTGAGGTTGCTATCCTGGAGCACTGGTTGACTGGCACGATGGGTAGGGTATAGCATGGGTTCCACACTACATCTGCACTGCTCATGATCTTGATGTCATCTTGGATAAGAGGGGAAACTTACAGCCCTTTCATGCCTTCTAGTGACTGTCCCTCTTTTATTTTCTTTCCTTTTTTTCTTCATAATAATAAGATAGAAGTCCCATCATCATGGAGTCTTCATTCCATGATAGCCCTCCTCCTCCCAGACCCCTTTTTATTACCACATCCTGTTCTGACTGGGCTTCCTCATTTGACCAATCTTCAGACTCTTCCTATACCCCTGTACCTTCTGCTGGTGATGCTTCGTCACCCGCTCCAGGTGCTGAGGCTCTGCCTGTTTCTTCTAGTGCTTCTGCCCCTTGCATGCCTTTAACTATGCACCTGGCTTCCCCAAATACGGTGTGACAGTTTTTGGATTGTCCACCTACGTCGGGTCAGGCCCTTTGCAGTACTATGTCTAAACATTACAGACCATTTACTGACGATGGTTCTTCAAAGTCTACTCATTCTACCCAAAAATGACCTACACAACACCCACTTCCTTTATTCACCATGTTTACAAGTATGCATGCAGTGGACTAAATTCTTTTCCCTACATCCAACATCTCCAACTGATTATCTTTCTGACCATAGTATTGGTAAAGCTTTTTTTGACACGTTGGTCAAAATATATTCTTTCATTCTCTTTGAAGCAGTGTGCACATTGTTACAGTTGAGAATGCAGAACAGCCTCATTCATGATCTTTCCCATATTACTTCCATTGATAACATTCCAATCATAGTTCACAAGCATGCTACTCTCACTTCTTGCAGTGGTACGGTGGTTTTACCACGTACCATTTTACAGAGTGATTTTCTGTCTTGCAGTGATATTTTGAAGTAATTGGCACTTCAGGACCTTCCTATTCTCAAAGTGGATACATATGTCCTGCCCGCTTGTGGGTGGAGGCACTTTCCCAGTAATAATGCTCGCTTAACCTTTGACTGCTGTGAACCCCCATCTTCCATTTATATCATGGGCCTTTGCCTAGAGGTCTGTAAAGTGGTCCCTACTCCCCAATAGTGTTGAAATTGCTGCTGCTTTGGACACCCCACTAAATACTGCAGATCTGCAGTGGAGTGGCCTGTCTATTGTGCTGCAGATCATGTCAATACATCTTGCAGTATTATCCCACTTGTCTCAATTGCAATGAACCTGATCCTTTTCCCGCTGTTGTCAGGTCTGTCGTAATGAATGAGAAATCTGTAGTCTTAAAGAGATTGAAGGCTTTATGCTATGGCGGTCTCTCAGCTCTGCCTTCAGGGGAATCTTCCTCATATCCATTATGCACGAGTAGCTAGGAGACCAACCTAGGCAGTCCCCCAGCCTACCAGCTCCTGCAGTGTTGTGTGTTACATGGTCTCCCCTGTCTCTAATTCTTTTATGGTTTTACCCTCTGAAACCTCACCTCCTTACCTACTCCTGCCTCTACCTCTACCTCTTCTCGTCTGCTAGTTTCTCAGTCTGCAAGGCCTCATACACCTGCATCTTCACGACTATCACCTGCAGAGCTGAACCTGTCTCAAAAGCCCAAGTCTTTTTGCATTCCTCCAGTATTTACAATTCCTGAACAGTTTTCCTTTTCAGCCTCAGTGCCTCATTCTCAACCCCTTTCTAACTCTCACATGGAGGTTAAGGTTCATCCCCCATGTGGTCCTTTTTTCTCCTGTTTCCCCCCAGACTTCTTTCCCAGTTGCCTTCCATCCTCCTTTGTCTCCTGTTCCACCGCAGGATTCGTCTGTTCCTGCCAGCATATCTTTCCATGTTCATACTCCCCTCCCCTCTCAGACCTCTTTGGTTCACTCCATTATCTTCCTAATCTCTACTTGCTCTACCTCACCTGTCCCTGAAGTCATGGTATCAGTATCTTTATCCGCTGAGACACTTGACGCAATCTCTGACTGTATTGTGGAGACGAAACCCTCGATGGACACCGGCATGCCTCCTTCTACCCCTTCTTGTTTTTCACAACCCTTGCAGCAGTCTTTTCCTTCACAGCATTCTGATTCCTCCTTGCTTACATGCTTTCTCTGTTGCCTCCACACATTGACTTCACTAACCCTAATAGCCCATAGATTTTATCACTTTTTATTGTTGACATTCCTTTGTGAATAATGACTTATTTATAATGCAATATTCGTGGCCTTAGGTAATCAGGGAGAGCTCCAGGTGTTGCTCTCCCAGTTTTCCCCAGTATGTGTCGGGTAACAAGAGCCCAAAATTTGTCCAGATGTTATTTGTCCCTTTGCGGGCTATGTGCTGTTGCATTCTTCTGGTCTTTTTCCTGATGCATCACTGAATGAGAGTGTGCTTCTTGTGTGTGTTCTTTCTCTGCTACATTATATTGTAACCCATATTTATTTGTACAGATGGTATACAGCTTGCTCTCTATATCTCTCCCCTTCCAATGCATTCTGTATCTTGGCTGTTGCACTCTTGATCTCATCTCTATCACTGCCCATCTTGTTACGTGGTTTTTAATGCTCACCATCATCTTTGGGGAGGGTCCCACTGTGACTCTCATGGTGATCAGTTGGAGATGCTTCTCATCCTCTTATTGTTTTAAATACAGGTGCTCTCACCCATTTTGACTCTCGCACTCAGTCTCTCTCTTGCATTTATCTTTCCATCTGCTCCTTGTCAGTTGCACTTGATTGCACTTGGTCTGTTCTCCTTGATTTGCACGACAGTGATTACTTTCCTATTCTTACTTCTACTATGTATTCCCGACTGCCTCGTAGCCCTCGTTGGCAATTTGGACGCGCAAATTGGGATTTATACTCTCATCTTACCACCTTTTGTGGGGACCCTCCTCCATCCTCTATTGATGAGCTGGTGCACCTGTTTTCAACCTTAGTTTTGACTGCAGTGTCACATTCTATTCCTCAAACCTCAGGCAGGTATTCTCAGACGTGTGCCTTGGTGGTCTCCTGCATGTGCCCGTGCAGTGCATTTGAAATGTGCTGCATGGGGCCATTATCGATATAATTGGACCTCAGATCGTCTTTTGGATTTTAACCCCTTAACTGTCCAAACGTAAATCTACGTTAGTACTGCTAGCACTCCAAACATGGATCAGTGTTTCATTTTTTCTGCCTCCAATTTTAGCATGATTGGCCTGAGATGGCTGGTCAGTATAGAATGGGTCTTAACACTCGGTGTGTGCAGTATTAAAAAATCTTGGACCTGTTACCTTGTGGGAGCACCAGTTCAATTGAGTGCCAGCTAGAGCAAAGAGCATGGCAAACTCCAGGGATTCACTGATGTCATGTCGTATTAACACTCCCCTCTTAAAAGGAAAGTGATATTGATCCAAAGTTCAGTGGCTTTGAGATGGATGTGGCCACAAATGATCAAGGAAATATAAAAAACCTCGATAATAACCCATGTGCAACATCCTTTAATTTTTGATACCACTGGTAGTGCCATCCTGCCAGAATGTCCTATAACCTATGCCCTAAGTAAAGAGAAACGATTCTGGAACATGAGTAATACGTATTCGTCAGGCTGGCTGGCTGGCCAGGTGGGTGGCTGGCTGACTGACCGACCCTGGCTGTCTCTCCATCTGTATCTGTCTATCTCTGTCTTTATCTCTCTGCCTGTCTCTGTCTCTGACTCATGATTGCAAACAAACCGTGCCATGGGTGGGGTTAGAACCCACGATCAGAGAATCTGTAAAATCTTGTATATGTGGTCACAGCGGTGCCTATGCTAACCTTCCTATGGTGTAGAAATATACCTAGTTGGATGAATTTTATTGAAGCTAGCTGGCTCAGTGGCTAACGCACCAGTCTGGAGTTTTGCGACTCGATCGCTGGTTCCAACCCCACCCGTGGTATGGTTTATCTCTGTCTCTGTCACTGTCTCTCTCTCTCACTGGCACACACAAGTACAGTTATCATACATAGTGTAAATTATCTAGAATAACCCAAAAAATCAAGTGCTATACACTTTGCTTGTAGATACAAGGCATAATAAGCATGACTGGCAAGTAATACGCACGTTCACGAATCAGACGTGACTGCATAGTGTGTAATAACTGTTGGTTCATGAGCTGCTCTGAGACAGAGAGACAAGCAGACAAAAAGACAGACACATAGGCAGACAGAAAGACAAACCCACACAGACAGAAAGATAAGCAGACAGAGCTAGACAGACATGTTTATGTGTAACTGAAAACAAAGCCAGGGGTTACCTGAAGCAATGCACAACCATCAAATGTCAAACCACTGCTGCACTGTCAGCAGTTTAGTGACAGTTTTATACCATGCTTCAAGGAGTTTCATATATACTCCAGCATGTCTAAAACATTGCTGGAACCTATAAATACTTTGTATATACATGTATTTCTAAGACAATAGTAAATGACCAAGGCAGGTGAAAATGTTCACCAGTCAGTGTGTTTGTGACTGAGTACAATTTCAGTACCTAATATTAGTGTAAGAACAAAGATTGGCTATGAAATCACAGGAACTACTATAAATTATAATTATCAGAACACAAAAATTATATAAAAAAAATATAAAAATGAGAAAAAAAGGTATATTGGCAACACTTTTGCAAGCAGCAGGACTCCATGTTGCCATCAAGTGAGTGTCCAGTGCCAACTTAGAGGACTTATATCTTGGTAAGTACTGATCCTAAATTTTTTTATCTTAAAACGTGTAAAATAATGCCCTCTTCATTAAAAAAACTTTCTTTTCAAAATATTCGGAGTCCTGTGTAAGTGAAAGGAGATCTATGTTTGGACAGTTAAGGGGTTAAGTGGGCAAGGGCAGTCTCTTGCTGCTTCATATGCGATGTTAAGCGCACTTGTTGGCAAGACTGCGTGTCTACCATTACCTTGACTTCCTCTATGTGCACAGTTTGGAAGAAGATATGGAAGTTGTGTGGCAAGTGCACTCCAGGCTCAGTTCCCGTTTTGCAGGTTGTTGGTGTTAGTGTTGTGGAACCTCTTGAAGTTGCCACAGAAATCAGGAACTATCTTCTCCATGTCTCCCAAGGACTTCACCTTTGTCTCTTATTTCTTGCATCTTAGTCTACCAAGGAGCAATTGCCCTTGGATTTCTCCTCTAATGGAATGGAGCCGTATAACATACCTTTCACTCTACTAAAGTCCAGGCTGCCCACCTGCCAGTCATCAGCAGCTGGGCCTGATATTCATATCAGTATGCTACAACATCTGCATTCTGCTGCCCTTACAGTCCTTTTGCGTCTTTTCAGTCTTATTTGGATGCGAGGGGTTCTCCCTCAGCAATGGAAACCTGCCATTGTACTACCATTTTGCAATTCAGGCACCTCTGGGCTTGATACCTTTCACTATCATTCCATTGCTATGACCAATGTAGTCTGTAAGGTGATGGAACAGTTGGTAAATAGATGTCTGACATGGTATTTCAAGACTCATAATAGTCTTCCTTTTTGCCAATAAGGCTTTCACAAGGGCTGCTTTACTTTGGACCCCATGCTATAAATGCCTAGATACGTCTGTGTGAAATGCCTTTGCTAACACTCTGTCTTAGCAGTCTTTTTTGATCTTGAGAAGGCATATGACACCACTTGGAGGTACAGTAGGGCCCTATTTATACGGCAGGTTAGGTTCCAGGCTTCCGCCGTAAAGTGGAAATCACTGTAAAGTGGAACACCCTTTTTTTCCACTTATAAATGCATACAAATACTAGATAACAAGTTTACATTAACATATATTAAGTTAGCATTAGAACTAGGCATCAAAAACAATAAAAAAGTACAATACACACATAGTGCACTCATTACTTACCTTAAAATATTTATAGTCTTAATCTAGGGTGAGACAAGTAGTATTTATTTTTAAGAAGTCAAGTGTGGTATGTATGGTAGTCAGCCAGGCTACCATACCAGACCAACCCACCCACACATATTCTATGATATTTAAGCATCCCAGAGCGATGAGTAAAAGGATATAAAAGCTATTACTTGGGTAACATAAAAATAGTTTGGACTAATATAGACTGGAAAGAGGCAGCTTGTTTCAGTGTTCACTCTCTGTAATGTGCTTTGTGTAGTGTAACAGGAGAGACTATGTGATGGCAGGGTTTACTGCTTTCAGGAGGATTCTTGCTAAGACTTCGGAGATGGTGAAGCTGCCGTTGTTTTGTTTAATTGTATTCAAAACAGCGATCAGTGCTGATTCGAGGCACTTGCGTCTGTGGAAATTAGTTTCTTTGATCACTAATTGGGCGTCACCGAAATTCCACCAATCATCTCATGAAATTCAGAGATTCCCAATTAGTGATCAAAGAAACTAATTTCCGCAGACGCAAGTGCCTCGAATCAGCACTGATCGCTGTTTTGAATACAATTAAACAAAACGGCAGCTTCACCATCTCCGGAGTCTTAGCAAGAATCCTCCTGAAAACAGTAAACCCTGCCATCACATAGTCTCTCCTGTTATACTACACAAAGCACATTACAGAGAGTGAACACTGAAACAAGCTGCCTCTTTCCAGTCTATATTTGTCCAAACTATTTTTGTTACCCAAGTAATAGCTTTTATATCCTTCTACTCATGTACGAATTAATTGCTCTACCATATTGCATTACTTTTGTCACTACTACTACTACCACTAGTGAACATCGAAATGGTACCTCACTAGTATTGCACCTCACTCTGAGCCTTTATATACCCTCTGTGTCCATGTATTGTTTGTAATGGCTTGATAAAGCTCCTGGAGAGCGAAACGTTGCCACAATAAAATGTCACATTAGTTGCACTTGTGTCCTTTTACTTTACATACCTCTACACTTCATCTTCTCTCACCTCTTCCTCTTCTCACTCACAAGTTTCTGTGTCTACAAGACCTCATACAATGACTCCTCATCACCCCTCTGCCTTGTTCTACAAGCACATTTTTCCTTTCCAGTCTCTGTACCTGGCTGTTCACCTTTTACTGGCTCTGCTGTGAGTGGAGATTCATCCTCTTTGTACAGTTTGTTCCTCCTCTGTCCCCTCTCAAGTTTCTTCCTCTTTTGTCCCCTCCCAGGTTGCTTCCTCTCCTGTCCCCTCTCAAGCTTCTTCTCCAGTTCCCTCTACCCTTTTGTCCAACCCTACTTTGGTAAATTCCATCATCACCCTGTTCTTTACTTACTGTTGCATGCAAAGAGTATGTACCCTTTATTCGGAGCATGTGAACACACTCATAAAAGGCTACCTCCCAACCAGTGAACCAGGTAGCTAAGGATTTGGTGATTTTGGGTCCCCACTGTCAAATCAGCACCTAAGTTCAATCAATCATATTGTGGAACTGGCAATTGTGAAGGTGATGTGGACACCACTCACATTCTCACCCTTGTCATTTTCACCCAGCTGCTGGTTGAACACGGTTGTCCATTCTGTCTCCAGACTGTGTCTTTGCCTTTATTAACCATGTTGTACACATACATTTCCAACTGTTTATAGTGTACATACTTTTATATACTTATCAATGCACTTGGTGAAGGAAAATATAATTCAAAGCCATTCAGTTGTGTTTGTTCTGCTCCTTGTTCCCCTTTACACGAAGGATAACAGGCCGAGAGCTGGAGCTGGACTTAGAGCAGGAGTTGAGCTTCGAGTTGAAGCTGAAGCAGGAACATCATACAGCTTGCTGTCAGGCATTGCGTCAGCTTTGCCAATATTTTACGAAACTTTGCTTGTCAGCCTTGCGTTTTTTTTGTTCTTATGGTCAGCCTGCTATTGTGTGATCGTTGACTGCTTGCTATTGGCATGTTAATTGTGCTCGCTTCGCTGTGGTCAATCTTGCTGTTGTGTAAATATTTTGCAGTTGGCTTTGCTATTGTGTATCAGCCTTGCTATTATGTGTGCATATTCTGCATTCAGCTTTGTTACGTGTCAGCCTTATGTGAATATTCTGCAGTTATACTGTGCATAGCTGAGCATGTATTGCAAATAGTGTGTTACATTGGGGTATGCCACCTAGATGAATCAAATGTCTGGTGTCTAAGTACACTTTAGTAAACTTGCCAAAGTTTTCTCTATAGCGTTGTTGGCAAATTGCTCGTTCCATTGGCATTGATTACGAATGCACTCTCACAGCTGTGCAGCTTCGTACTCTTATAAGTATCAAACTTCGAGGAGATGGTACATCAAACTCCTTCCTCTACGGGAGCCAGGAATAAAACCCCAATGTTCTCGCAGGAGGAAAACGATACATCACCTAAGCAAAACCGTCAGTCTCATGCGACAGGGTTGTCTGAAGGTGAATCTGTTGTGTTGGCACTTGAGTTGATGAAAATCAATCTTGAGCAGACTAGGGAACAGCGCATATATGCAAGGGAAGAATTTGATAGAGAAAAAGAAAGGAGGCAGTTTTCTCAATTTGTAAATGACTTTAGTTTGCAAAAAGCAGTGCAGCTGGCTCCCCGTTTCATTAAGGCAGAACCTGAATAATTTTTTGAAACTTTCAAAAATCAGGCTCGAACCATGAGGTGGCCTGAACAGGGTTGGGCATCTTTGGTGCATACAGATTTTCTTGGTAAGGCACAGGAATTTACATCAGTATTAAATGACACTGAGTTTAGTAATTATCAGGTGGTGAAGATCACAGTTCTTGGAGCGTATCAATGTATCCCTGCTAAGTATAGGAAGACATTCAAGTTAGGCAGATGATAGCTAGCTTGGTCAATCATTGGTGGACTTCATTCGACAGCAGACCAAAGCTTTTACCAGCTGGTTTAAAGCAAGTGGTGTTGCTACCTTCGATGACTTAATTCAGCTCATCTTAGTTGATAACCAGCTGGAGTCTGTGGGACCAGAGGTTAGAGTCTTTCTGCAGGACCGTGTCTTAACCACTGCATTGGAGGCAGCCAGGTTGGCCGATACTTTTGAAACCAACTGCTCCTTGTCCGAGCGGCCCCATCTCTCTTTTCAACAGCCTGGCATGAGCAGAGATCATCAACATTGGAGGATGAAGTGCCAGCAGGAAGGAGAACATCTACGTCAGCCAACTAAGTCACCTGGTGAGCCATGCTACTCAACTTATGGTCAACCTGGTGAGCGACCCTGAAAAAAGTAGAGGAAGCGATGGCCCCTTACTATTGTAAGAGTCGTATATCCCTTCAGGAAGACTCGAAGAGAACTAAAGTCAGGACCTTTAGGAATACTGGAGCATATTGCTCGCTTATAAGGGAGGGAGTACTTCCATTTTCTGAATACACTTCATTGCAATTCTCTGTTCTGTTAGAAGCTTTTGGAGGTGCAATTTTTTTCTGTCTCCTTGCATAAAATATTTATAGAGTGCAGATATTACACTGGATATTTGACTGTAGGTGTATCTGAGGGATTTCCTATGAAAGATGCCACATTATTACTGGGTAATAGCATTACCACTAATAGTACGTGTCCCGAATCAATAATGATTAATTCTCTGATGTTAGCCATAACTTGGGCAAAATCCCAAGGGATATCTGGTGAGAATGCTAACCTATCCTTGGACAACTCTGATCTTGGAATAGCCAGTTTGTTTTATGAGAAAAACTGGCCAGAGCCTCATAAACTAGTGAACAGACCCAGATTAAGCCTTCCTATTCCAGGGTTGCGGGATTGCCAGATGTCTTTGTTTCCATGCCCCAGGGACTGTCCCTCCAAGAGGAACAGTGAAAAGACCCTTCATTGAAAATTCAAATTCAAATTCAAATTCAAAGTTTATTCTCTATAAAGATTACAATGTTGAATTTACAGAATTTGGTTGTTGTGTGGTTTACATGTAGTTAAATAATGATTACAGAGTGTACCACTAGAACGCCTAGCATGGCTAGGCATTTCGGGCAGACTTAGTTTAATTCTTTATTTTAAAATATTACAAATTATGAGGTAAGTTGGTATTATGGCTAAGTGACTAAATACTAGTTTGTGAGTTTAGCAATGTGAATGCTTTTGTTTTGGCACAGTACATAGTTTCAGTATTGGAGTATCATAGGATTCATTATTTTAAGATTGAGATTAATATTTCTGTTTATGGTCAAATGGGTGAGTGAGTGTAAGTGTGAACCACCAGGTGGTATTCGTGTAGTTAGTTGATGGGGTGTATCAGGGAGATAAGATGTTTTCTAATGGTAGTTTTGAAGGTGATGAATGTGTCTGCAGTTCTAGAGTTCTCAGGTAGGGTGTTCCAGATTTTAGGGCCTTTGACATACATTGAATTTTTGTAAAGGTTTAGTCGGACACGGGGAATGTCGTAGAGATGTTTGTGTCTGGTGTTATGCCTGTGGGTTCTGTCACAACTATCAAGAAAGCGTTTTAGGTCAAGGTTGATATTGGAGTTTAAGGTCCTGTAGATGTAGATTGCACAGTAGTAAGTGTGGATGTACTGAACAGGGAGTAAGTTTAGATCTATGAAGAGTGGGGGGGTGTGTTGCCAGGGATGGGATTTAGTGATTATTCTTACTGCAGCTTTTTGTTGGGTTATTATTGGCTTTAGGTGTGTTGCTGCAGTTGATCCCCAAGCACAAATAGCATAGGTGAGGTATGGATAAATAAGTGAGTGGTATAGTGTGAGAAGGGCATTTTGCGGCACGTAGTATCGTATCTTGGAGAGGATCCCAACTGTTTTGGATACTTTTTTGGTTATGTGTTGGATATGGGTGCTGAAATTCAGGTTGTTGTCAAGGTATAAGCCTAGGAATTTGCCCTCATTATGTCTGGTAATTAGAGTGTTGTCGATCTTAATGTTAATTTGTGCATCTCCTGCTCTGCTACCAAACATAATATAGTAGGTTTTGTCAGTGTTAAGCGTAAGTTTATTGGCTGTCATCCAAGTCGATATTTTGATCAGCTCCTCGTTAACAATGGTGTTGAGGGTGGCGGTCTCAGAGAAATAGCAAGCATCGAACTTAAGCTAAAGGAATCTTATAGGAGTCAGGAATCGTGGGAAGAACTAAAAGCCATAAATGAAATCGAAAGAAACCCAAAGTATTTCTTCTCCTATGCCAAATCAAAGTCGAGAACAACGTCCAGTATTGGGCCCCTACTTAAACAAGATGGGTCCTACACAGATGACAGCAAGGAAATGAGTGAGCTACTCAAGTCCCAATATGACTCAGTTTTTAGCAAGTCGCTAACCAGACTGAGAGTCGAAGATCAAAATGAATTTTTTATGAGAGAGCCACAAAATTTGGTTAACACAAGCCTATCCGATGTTATCCTGACGCCAAATGACTTCGAACAGGCGATAAATGACATGCCCATGCACTCTGCCCCAGGGCCAGACTCATGGAACTCCGTGTTCATCAAGAACTGCAAGAAGCCCCTATCACGAGCCTTTTCCATCCTATGGAGAGGGAGCATGGACACGGGGGTCGTCCCACAGTTACTAAAAACAACAGACATAGCCCCACTCCACAAAGGGGGCAGTAAAGCAACAGCAAAGAACTACAGACCGATAGCACTAACATCCCATATCATAAAAATCTTTGAAAGGGTCCTAAGAAGCAAGATCACCACCCATCTAGAAACCCATCAGTTACACAACCCAGGGCAACATGGGTTTAGAACAGGTCGCTCCTGTCTGTCTCAACTATTGGATCACTACGACAAGGTCCTAAATGCACTAGAAGACAAAAAGAATGCAGATGTAATATATACAGACTTTGCAAAAGCCTTCGACAAGTGTGACCATGGCGTAATAGCGCACAAAATGCGTGCTAAAGGAATAACAGGAAAAGTCGGTCGATGGATCTATAATTTCCTCACTAACAGAACACAGAGAGTAGTCGTCAACAGAGTAAAGTCCGAGGCAGCTACGGTGAAAAGCTCTGTTCCACAAGGCACAGTACTCGCTCCCATCTTGTTCCTCATCCTCATATCCGACATAGACAAGGATGTCAGCCACAGCACCGTGTCTTCCTTTGCAGATGACACCCGAATCTGCATGACAGTGTCTTCCATTGCAGACACTGCAAGGCTCCAGGCGGACATCAACCAAATCTTTCAGTGGGCTGCAGAAAACAATATGAAGTTCAACGATGAGAAATTTCAATTACTCAGATATGGTAAACACGAGGAAATTAAATCTTCATCAGAGTACAAAACAAATTCTGGCCACAAAATAGAGCGAAACACCAACGTCAAAGACCTGGGAGTGATCATGTCGGAGGATCTCACCTTCAAGGACCATAACATTGTATCAATCGCATCTGCTAGAAAAATGACAGGATGGATAATGAGAACCTTCAAAACTAGGGAGGCCAAGCCCATGATGACACTCTTCAGGTCACTTGTTCTATCTAGGCTGGAATATTGCTGCACACTAACAGCACCTTTCAAGGCAGGTGAAATTGCTGACCTAGAAAATGTACAGAGAACCTTCACGGCGCGCATAACGGAGATAAAACACCTCAATTACTGGGAGCGCTTGAGGTTCCTAAACCTGTATTCCCTGGAACGCAGGCGGGAGAGATACATGATTATATACACCTGGAAAATCCTAGAGGGACTAGTACCGAACTTGCACACGAAAATCACTCACTACGAAAGCAAAAGACTTGGCAGACGATGCAACATCCCCCCAATGAAAAGCAGGGGTGTCACTAGCACGTTAAGAGACCATACAATAAGTGTCAGGGGCCCGAGACTGTTCAACTGCCTCCCAGCATACATAAGGGGGATTACCAACAGACCCCTGGCAGTCTTCAAGCTGGCACTGGACAAGCACCTAAAGTCGGTTCCTGACCAGCCGGGCTGTGGCTCGTACGTTGGTTTGCGTGCAGCCAGCAGCAACAGCCTGGTTGATCAGGCTCTGATCCACCAGGAGGCCTGGTCACAGACCGGGCCGCGGGGGCGTTGACCCCCGGAACTCTCTCCAGGTAAACTCCTGTTACACATACTGTAAACCTCAGTTTTAACCACAGCTTCACATTCTATACCTCAAACCTTGAGGTGGCATTTTCTAAAGTGCATGCCTTGGTGGTCTCTTGCTTGAGCTCGTTCAGTATGTTTGAAACGTGCTGCCTGGAGTCGATATCATACAGTAGGAGCACAGAGCGTCTCCTTGGTTTTAAACAGGCAAAAGCGGTCTCCTGATGTGTCATTATGAAGCTAAATGCACTTGTTGGTATGATTATGTTTCTACTGTTACTTCGGCTTCATCTATCAGTGAAGTTTTTAAAATAATACAGAAATTGAGTCGCAAGTACTCTCTGGACCTTCCTCCTGTTCTTTGAGTTGCCAGTGTCAGTGTTGCAACCTCTCTTGAGTTTGCCACGAAGATCGGATATCATCTTGTCTGTATCTCTAAATGGCTCTGTTTATATCCCTCATTTCTTTCCACCAAGCCTGCCAGAGGGTTTCTGCCCTTAGCCTTTTCTTCAAGCAATTTTCATCCGTTCCAGAGAGCTTGTCCTTAACCGATTTTATCGTTAGCCGAATTAATTTTCCCCATAAGAAATAATGGAAATCCAATTAATCCATTCCAGACACCCAAAAGTATTAAAAAAAAATTTTTCACAGGAAATATACAATTTCCTACACAGAAAACAATGATACATGAAGAATAAATACTACATGAAGAATAAATGACACCTTTATTGAAGATTTATTAATGAGTGATGAGATGGGAGGAGGGGAGATGATGAAGGTGTATTATTTGTTGGAAAGGGAATCCCCTTCCATAAGGACTTCAGGTACAAAGTCCTTTTCTGGGGTTACTTCCCTTTTTTTTTTAATGCCACTTGTAACAACTTGACAGTCACTGGACCTCTGTTGCACCAAAAATCTGTCTACAGAGCTCTATATCTGGCATTCCTTTAAGATTTTTATAAAATGGGCCACAACACTGTCATTGTAATAAAAGTCACCAGAACGGCTTGCAATAGCTGTGTCAGGGTGATGTTCTTCCATAAAGGCTTGCACCTTTGTCCACATTGTACAAATATCTTTAATCGTTGAAGAAGGCAACTTCCTCCATCTCTCTCTCCCCTCCTCTGAAGCAATTTCCTCAGTTGTGGTCTCTTGCTGTTGCAGATGCTCTTGCAGCTCATCAGTGGTTAGTTCTTCATCGTCGTCCTCCACCAACTCTTCCACATCCTCCCCACTAACCTCCAACCCCATGGACTTCCCCAATGACACAATAGATTCCACAACTGGTATAGGCTCCTCAGGGTTAGCCCCAAACCCTTCAAAATCCCTCTCTTGTACACATTGTGGCCACAATTTCCTCCAAGCAGAGTTCAAAGTCCTGCAAGTCACTCCCTCCCAAGCCTTACCTATAAGGTTTATGCAACTGAGGATACTAAAGTGATCTTTCCAAAACTCTCTTAGGGTCAATTCAGTGTCTGAGGTCACTTCAAAGCACTTTTGAAACACTGCTTTGGTGTACAGTTTTTTGAAATTTGAAATGACCTGCTGGCCCATGAGCTGGAGGAGGGGAGTGGTATTAGCAGGCAAAAAACTTCATTTTGATGAAGCTCAACTCCCCCGCAAATCGCTCTTGCAAGTCTGGAGGATGAGTAGGGGCATTGTCTAATACCAGGAGGCACTTGAGGTCCAATTTATTTTCCAGGAGGTATTTTTTTCACAGTGGGGCCAAACACATGATAGAACCAATCATGGAAAATGTCCCTAGTGACCCATGCCTTACTGTTTGCCTTCCACATCACACACAAATCAGCCCTGATGACACTGTATTTCTTGAACATTCTGGGAGTTTCAGAGTGATACACGAGTAAAGGCTTCACTTTGCAATCCCCACTAGCATTACTACAAAACATAAGAGTTAGCCTTTCTTTCATAGACTTGTGTCCTGACAGTGCTCTTTCCTCCTGTGTAAAGTAGGTCCTGTTTGGCATTTTCTTCCACAACAGGCCTGTTTCGTCACAATATAACACTTGTTGGGGTTTTAATTTTTCAGTGTCTATGCACTCCTTAAACTCCTGCACATATTTTTCAGCCGCTGTTTGGTCACAACTGGCAGCCTCACCATGCCTTATCACACTGTGTATGCCACTATGATTCTTAAATGTCTCAAACCAACCTTTGCTGGCCTTAAAATCACTAACATCAGCACTAGTTCCAGGTATTTTCTTAATGAGATCCGCATGCAACTACCTTGCCTTTTCACATATTATTGACTGAGACACACTGTGTCCTGATAATTGTTTGTCGTTGATCCACACCAGTAAGTCTCTCCACACCTTTGAGTATTTGTGATCTGTTTCCTTGATTGCCTTTCTGTTGGCCAAGATTGTAGTAATGGTTGATTGGGGTTTATTATACAACCAGGCCAGCTCGGAGGCACGCACTACACTTTTGTACTTTGCGATTATCTTTTTCTTCAGTTCAATAGTATTTCTCACCCTTTTTACCACAGAGTTGGCACTAGAAGCTTTCTTTGGGCCCATGGTGGCTTATTTAGCAGTTACAAGCACTTAAAACAATGGAATAATACAAAAAGTATTGAATGTATGCGTGGAACCGTCCGGGGGTCACTGGCTTGTAAACAATGGCACAAGCCACAGCCCGGCTGATCAGGAACTGACTTTAGGTGCTTGTCCAGTGCCAGCTTGAAGACTGCCAGGGGTCTGTTGGTAATCCCCCTTATGTGTGCTGGGAGGCAGTTGAACAGTCTCGGGCCCCTGACACTTATTGTATGGTCTCTTAACGTGCTAGTGACACCCCTGCTTTTCATTGGGGGGATGGTGCATCGTCTGCCAAGTCTTTTGCTTTCGTAGTGAGTGATTTTCGTGTGCAAGTTCGGTACTAGTCCCTCTAGGATTTTCCAGGTGTATATAATCATGTATCTCTCCCTCCTGCGTTCCAGGGAATACAGGTTTAGAAACCTCAAGCGCTCCCAGTAATTGAGGTGTTTTATCTCCGTTATGCGCGCCGTGAAAGTTCTCTGTACATTTTCTAGGTCGGCAATTTCACCTGCCTTGAAAGGTGCTGTTAGAGTGCAGCAATATTCCAGCCTAGATAGAACAAGTGACCTGAAGAGTGTCATCATGGGCTTGGCCTCCCTAGTTTTGAAGGTTCTCATTATCCATCCTGTCATTTTTCTAGCAGATGCGATTGATACAATGTTATGGTCCTTGAAGGTGAGATCCTCCGACATAATCACTCCCAGGTCTTTGACGTTGGTGTTTCGCTCTATTTTGTGGCCAGAATTTGTTTTGTACTCTGATGAAGATTTAATTTCCTCATGTTTACCATATCTGAGTAATTGAAATTTCTCATCGTTGAACTTCATATTGTTTTCTGCAGCCCACTGAAAGATTTGGTTGATGTCCGCCTGGAGCCTTGCAGTGTCTGCAATGGAAGACACTGTCATGCAGATTCGGGTGTCATCTGCAAAGGAAGACACGGTGCTGTGGCTGACATCCTTGTCTATGTCGGATATGAGGATGAGGAACAAGATGGGAGCTAGTACTGTGCCTTGTGGAACAGAGCTTTTCACCGTAGCTGCCTCGGACTTTACTCTGTTGACGACTACTCTCTGTGTTCTGTTAGTGAGGAAATTATAGATCCATCGACCAACTTTTCCTGTTATTCCTTTAGCGCGCATTTTGTGCGCTATTACGCCATGGTCACACTTGTCGAAGGCTTTTGCAAAGTCTGTATATATTACATCTGCATTCTTTTTGTCTTCTAGTGCATTTAGGACCTTGTCGTAGTGATCCAGTAGTTGAGACAGACAGGAGCGACCTGTTCTAAACCCATGTTGCCCTGGGTTGTGTAACTGATGGGTTTCTAGATGGGTGGTGATCTTGCTTCTTAGGACCCTTTCAAAGATTTTTATGATATGGGATGTTAGTGCTATTGGTCTGTAGTTCTTTGCTGTTGCTTTACTGCCCCCTTTGTGGAGTGGGGCTATGTCTGTTGTTTTTAGTAACTGAGGGACGACCCCCGTGTCCATGCTCCCTCTCCATAGGATGGAAAAGGCTCGTGATAGGGGCTTCTTGCAGTTCTTGATGAACACAGAGTTCCATGAGTCTGGCCCTGGGGCAGAGTGCATGGGCATGTCATTTATCGCCTGTTCGAAGTCATTTGGCGTCAGGATAACATCGGATAGGCTTGTGTTAATCAAATTTTGTGGCTCTCTCATAAAAAATTCATTTTGATCTTCGACTCTCAGTCTGGTTAGCGGCTTGCTAAAAACTGAGTCATATTGGGACTTGAGTAGCTCACTCATTTCCTTGCTGTCATCTGTGTAGGACCCATCTTGTTTAAGTAGGGGCCCAATACTGGACGTTGTTCTCGATTTTGATTTGGCATAGGAGAAGAAATACTTTGGGTTTCTTTCGATTTCATTTATGGCTTTTAGTTCTTCCCGCGATTCCTGACTCCTAAAGGATTCTTTTAGCTTAAGTTCGATGCTTGCTATTTCTCTGACCAGTGTCTCCCTACGCATTTCAGATATATTGACCTCTTTTAGCCGCTCTGTTATTCTTTTCCGTCGCCTGTAAAGGGAGCGCCTGTCTCTTTCTATTTTACATCTACTCCTCCTTTTTCTTAGAGGAATAAGCCTTGTGCATACATCGAGTGCCACCGAGTTAATCTGTTCTAGGCATAAGTTTGGGTCTGTGTTGCTTAGTATATCTTCCCAGCTTATATCGGTTAGGACTTGGTTTACTTGGTCCCACTTTATGTTTTTGTTATTGAAGTTGAATTTGGTGAATGCTCCCTCGTGACTAGTCTCATTTTGTCGGTCTGGGGCTCCACGCATACATGTCTGAACCTCAATTATGTTGTGATCTGAGTATATTGTTTTTGATATGGTGACATTTCTTATCAGATCATCATTGTTAGTGAAGATGAGGTCTAGTGTATTCTCCAGTCTAGTAGGCTCTATTATTTGCTGGTTTAAATTGAATTTTGTGCAGAGATTTAAAAGCTCGTGTGAGTGTGAGTTTTCATCAGAGCTGCCTCCTGGTGTTATTACTGCAACAATATTATTTGCTATATTCCTCCATTTTAGGTGCCTTAAGTTGAAATCCCCCAGGAGCAAGATGTTAATTCAATTCAATTCAATTCAATTCAAAGTTTATTCTCTATAAGGATTACAATGCTGAGTTTACAGAAATTTGGTTATTGTGTGGTTTACATGTAGTAAAATTGTGATTACAGAGTGTACCACTAGAACGCTTAGCATGGCTAGGCATTTCGGGCAGACTTAGTTTTATTCTTAATTGTAAAATATTACAAATTATGAGGTAAGTTGGTATTATGGCTAAGTGACTAAATACTAGTTTGTGAGTTTAGCAATGTGAATGCTTTTGTTTTGGCACAGTACATAGTTTCAGTATTGGAGTATCACAGGATTCATTATTTTAAGACTGAGATTAATATTTCTGTTTATGGTCAAATGAGTGAGTGAGTGTAAGTGTGAACCACCAGGTGGTATTCGTGTAGTTAGTTGACGGGGTGTATCAGGGAGATAAGATGTTTTCTAATGGTAGTTTTGAAGGTGATGAATGTGTCTGCAGTTCTAGAGTTCTCAGGTAGGGTATTCCAGATTTTAGGGCCTTTGACATACATTGAATTTTTGTAAAGGTTTAGTCGGACACGGGGAATGTCGTAGAGATGTTTGTGTCTGGTGTTATGCCTGTGGGTTCTGTCACAACTATCAAGAAAGCGTTTTAGGTCAAGGTTGATATTAGAGTTTAAGGCCCTGTAGATGTAGATTGCACAGTAGTAAGTGTGGATGTACTGAACTGGGAGTAAGTTTAGATCTATGAAGAGTGGGGGGGTGTGTTGCCAGGGATGGGATTTAGTGATTATTCTTACTGCAGCTTTTTGTTGGGTTATTATTGGCTTTAGGTGTGTTGCTGCAGTTGATCCCCAAGCACAAATAGCATAGGTGAGGTATGGATAAATAAGTGAGTGGTATAGTGTGAGAAGGGCATTTTGCGGCACGTAGTATCGTATCTTGGAGAGGATCCCAACCGTTTTGGATACTTTTTTGGCTATATGCTGGATATGGGTGCTGAAATTCAGGTTGTTGTCAAGGTATAAGCCTAGGAATTTGCCCCCATTATTTCTGGTAATTAGAGTGTTGTCAATCTTAATGTTAATTTGTGCATCTCCTGCTCTGCTACCAAACATAATATAGTAGGTTTTGTCAGTGTTAAGCGTAAGTTTATTGGCTGTCATCCAAGTCGATATTTTGATCAGCTCCTCATTCACAATGGTGTTGAGGGTGGCAAGATTAGGGTGAGAGATGACATAAGTCGTGTCGTCAGCAAAGAGAATGGGTTTCAGGTGTTGGGATACGTTTGGAAGGTCATTGATGTATATGAGGAAGAGCAGGGGACCAAGGACACTTCCCTGCGGAACTCCAGTATCAAGTGGCCGTGTTGCTGATGCTGTGTCTTTAATGGTGACATACTGATACCTATTAGTAATGTAAGATTTGAAATAAGCAAGCGCATGGCCTCTTATACCGTAATGATCAAGTTTGTGGAGTAGGATGTCGTGGTCTACTGTGTCAAAAGCTTTTCTTAGGTCAATAAAAATTCCTAGTGGATATTCCTTATTTTCCAATGCTGTGTAAAGCAGATCTAGCATTTTTATGATTGCATCATTAGTGCTTTTATTTTTCCTGAATCCAAACTGGCAGGGGTTGAGTATGTTTTGAGCCGTTATAAATGAATACAGTCTCCTGTGCACGAGTTTCTCAAAGATTTTGGATAGCAATGGTAAGTTAGATATTGGCCTATAGTTGTTTAAGTCTGTAGGGTCACCACCTTTATGTATTGGTGTAACCCTTGCCATCTTGAGTAGTTTCGGGAAGGTGCTAGTCTCTAGTGACTTGTTAAAAAGTAATGAAATAGCATGCGAAAGGACATGGGCCGCTCGCTTGTACAGTAATGGTGGGACATGAGACAGATTCCCCGAGTTATTTTTAAGTGACTTTATAATCTCAATGACTTCCGTGGGCTCAGTTGGTGCAAGATAGAAGGAATTAGGGAAATTCCCATCTAGGTAGTCCCCGGCATGGGCATTGGTATGTGGGATTTTACTGGCGAGATTAGATCCTATGTTTGAGAAGAAGTCGTTTATCTTGTTAGCTGTGTCAGTGGGATGTAGTGGTGTTTCATTAGGTTTAGTTAGGACAATATTCTTGGTTTTTCTCAGTTTGTGGGTCCCTAGAATCTGAGAGAGTGTTTTCCAGGTCTTTTTTATATCTCCTCTAGTGTCTGTGAATCTACTGGAGTAGTATAGTTGTTTGGCTTTCTTTATTACTTTGGTGAGAGCTGATGAATAGTGTTTAAGAGTATCTTTGTATCTAGATGGGTGGTGATCTTACTTCTTAGAACCCTTTCAAAGATTTTTATGCTATGGGATGTTAGCACTATCGGTCTGTAGTTCTTTGCTATTGCTTTACTGCCCCCTTTGTGGAGTGGGGCTATGTCTGTTGTTTTTAGTAACTGTGGGACGATCCCAGTGTTCATGCTTCCTCTCCATAGGATGTCAAATGCACATGATAGTGGCTTCTTGCAGTTCTTGATGAACAAGGAGTTCCATGAGTCTGGGCCTGGGGCAGAGGTCATGGGCATGTCATTTATCGCCTTTTCGAAGTCATTTGGCGTCAGGATAATATCTGATAGGTGTGTGTCTTCCAAATTCTGTGTCTCTCTCCTAAATTCATTTAGGTCTTCGACTCACAGTCCGGTTAGCCGCTGGCTTAAAACCGAGTCATATTGGGACTTGAGTAGCTCACTCATTTCCTTGCGATCATCTGTGTAGTACCCATCCCTTTAAGTAGGGGTTCATTACTGGATGTTGTTCTCGACTTTGATTTGGCATAAGAAAAGAAATACTTTGAATTTCTTTCAATTTCATTTATGACTTTTAGTTCTTCCCGTGTTTCTTGACTGTAAGGTTCCTTTAGCTTTAGTTTGCTGTTTGCTATTTCTCTTACCATTGTCTCCCTACATACTCTAGATATGTTGCCTTCGCCTGTGTAGGGAGTGCCTTTCTCTTTCTAGTTTACATCTTCTCCTTTTCCTTAAGGGAATATGCCTTTAATATGCCGTTGTCTCAAAGAAGCAGAAGGCTTTACTTATGTCATGGCAGTCTCTCATCTATGCCTCCAGAGGAGACCTCCACATATTTCTTATTCTCAAGTTAAGAGGCCTGCAACGTCTGGGATCCCAACTCCTTCGGTCTTCCCTGCAGTCACACCTTCTACAGTCACCTCCATATCTAACTCTTTTGCAGTCCTAGATTCCGAGGTCCTCACCTCGTCACCTCATACTATTCTCAAATTTTCATCTTCTTGTTCACAAATTTCTAAGTCTACAAGACCTCACACAACAGCACCTCCCCTTCGCCCCTCTACTTCTCCAAATTCCAAAACATCCTCAAAGTGTAACTCTTCTTTATCGTGTCTTTAGTCTGATTAATGGCTCACTAAACACTGAATCATTTTGCGTCTTCAGTATCTCGCTCATTTATTTGCTGTCATCTTTGTAAATCCCATCTCGTTTAAGTAGGGGTTCAATAATGGATGCGGTTTTTGCCCAAAATTTGGCATAAGAAAAGAAATACTTATATTTTTTAAATTTCATCTTTGGCTTTAAGTTCTTCCTATGTTTTTTGGCTCCTGTAAGACTCCTTATGCTTAAATTTGTATTTTAGATATACTGGCCCCTTTCAGCAGCTCTGTGATTCTTTGCCTTGGCCTGTAGAGTGAGCATCTCTCTCTTTCTAGTTTACTTTTTAAAGAAATGTGCCTTGAGCATACCTCAAGTGCCACAGGTTTTTATCCGTGTTGTTTAAGATATCTTCCCAGCTTGTTTCATGTAGAATATGGTTGATTTGGTGCCAAGCCTCAGTTGCTAGTGCACTCAGCTCACATACTGAGGTCTCGGAATCGACCTCAGTGTACGGCTGGAAAACATTAGAACGTGTGTCCTTAAAACACCTGCTGTCCTTGCTCACCCATTACTAAAATGGCTAACTGGGTGTTAGTCTAATTGTGTGGGTCGCATCCTGGGACAAAAATTTACCTAATATGCCCGGAATGCTCTGCATAACAATATAATAATATCTTTGTAAAGTAAAAGGGCACAAGTGCAACTAATGTGACATTTATTGTGGCAACGTTTCGTTCTCCAGGAGCTTTATCAAGCTCCTGGAGAGCGAAACGTTGCCACGATAAATGTCACATTAGTTGCACTTGTGTCCTTTTACTTTACATATTGTCGGTAATTCTACCAACTTTATTACAATAATATCTTTATTTACTACAAGTATGTGTACAAGGTACACAGTCCTACCATGACCTGGTATGGGATATAAGAGTGAACTGGTACGGGATATAAGGATGACCTGGTATGGAATATAAGGATGGCCTGGTATGGGATATAAGGATGACCTGGTATGGGATATGACAATGACCTGGCATGGGATATAAGGATGATCTGGTATGGGAGATAAGGATGACCTGGTATGGGATAAAAAGATGACCTGGTATGGGATATAAGGATGACCTGGTATGGGGTATATGGATGACTTGGTATGGGATATAAGGATGACCTGGTATGGGATATAAGGACGACTTGGTATGGGATATAAGGATGACCTGGTATGGAATATAAGGATGACCTGGTATGGGATATAAGGATGACTTGGTATGGAATATAAGGATGACCTGGTATGGGATATAAGGTTGACCTTGTATGGAATATAAGAATGACCTGTTATGTGATATAAGGATGACCTGGTACGGAATATAAGGATGACCTGGTACGGAATATAAGGATGACCTGGTAAGGGATATAAGGATGACCTGGTATGGGATATAAGGATAAACTGGTATGGGATATAAGGATGACCTGGTATGGAATATAAGAATGACCTGTTATGCGATATAAGGATGACCTGGTATGGAATATAAGGATGACCTGGTAAGGGATATAAGAATGACCTGATATGGGATATAAGGATGGTCTGCTATGGGATATAAGGATCACCTGGCATGGGTATATGGATGACCTGGTATGGGATATAAGGATCACCTGGTATGGGTATATGGATGACCTGGTATGGGATATAAGGATGACCTGGTATGGGATATAAGGATGACCTGGTATGGGTATATGGATGACCTGGTATAGGATATAAGGATCACTTGGTATGGGATATAAGGATGACCTGGTATGGGATATAAGGATGACTTGGTATGGGATATAAGGATGACCTGGAATGGAATATAAGGATGACCTGGTATGGAATATAAGGATGATCTGGTATGGGATATAAGGTTGACCTATTATTGGATATGTGAAGTGCCTGGTATGAAATATAAGGGTGACCTGGTGTGGGATATAAGGATGGCCTGGTATGGAATATAAGGATGACCTGGTATGGGATATAAGGTTGATCTGGTTTGGGATATAAGGATGATCTGGTGTGCGATATAAGGATGATCTGGTGTGTGATATAAGGATGGCCCGGTATGGGATTTAAGGATGACCTGGTAAGTGATATAAGGGTTACCTGGTATGGGATATAAGGATGAACTGGTGTGTGATATAAGGATGACTTGGTATGGGATATAAGTTTGACCAGGTATGGGATATAAGGATGAACTGGTGTGTGATATAAGGATGACTTGGTATGGGATATAAGTTTGACCTGGTATGGGATATAAGGATGACCTGGTATGGCATGTAAGAATGGCCTGGTATAGCATATGAGAATGACCTGGTATGGCATATAAGAATGATCTGGTATGGCATATGAGAATGACCTGTATGGCATATAAGAATGACCTGGTATAGCATATGAGAATGACCTGGTATGGCCTATAAGAATGACCTGGTATGGCATATAAAGATGTAGGTCACATCAAACTCCAGACACAACACAATGGAAGAGAAAAACGTAGGCAACACACCTGAGCTGACCAACACAATTCGTCACAAAACTGTTTTCTTTTCTATCATAATTTAATCTCGTGTATGTACTTTGTGGCCAAGAAATTAACACACAGTTTATTAAGTATCCTTTACTATAAATCCTCATTAACTATTAAAATTTCAACTCAGCTTCAACAATATCATTTTCACCGTCTTCAATCCATCTTCAACCATCTTCACCATCTTCAGCTCATCTTCAGCTTATCATCAACCGTCTCTTCCCACAACTCACTTCCAACCATCCACATTATGTGTGTCTATACTGGAGTGAACAACATTTTGCGTTTTATGTGAATGTTCAATGAGCGTTCTATTCCAGATCACAGTGTTCAATATGTGTTCCCTTTCTGATCAAATTGTTCATTAAATGTTCTAAGTCATATCAACGTACCAGATCGACATTTCATGTTCCAACCAGCTTACGGAAATCTTGTCTCAGATCAAGTAATTGATGGGTTAACACAAACTTCTTACATTTTTACTCAAGGGTCCCCCACTTTATTTCTACATGGTTACTCATAGGTCGCCCTTAAACCAGGGTCTGCCTCGACGGCCGGTGAGTATCCTTTTTCGTCTTTCCCAGGTCCGCGTGTCCAGGAGTCCGCCTGTGTCCCCTCAGGCATTCTCCCTTCCCCACTTCCCCAGGGTCTGCCTCGACGGCCGGTGAGTATCCTTTTTCGTCTTTCCCAGGTCCGCGTGTCCAGGAGTCCGCCTGTGTCCCCTCAGGCATTCTCCCTTCCCCACTTCCCCAGGGTCTGCCTCGACGGCCGGTGAGTATCCTTTTTCGTCTTTCCCAGGTCCGCGTGTCCAGGAGTCCGCCTGTGTCCCCTCAGGCATTCTCCCTTCCCCACTTCCCCAGGGTCTGCCTCGACGGCCGGTGAGTATCCTTTTTCGTCTTTCCCAGGTCCGCGTGTCCAGGAGTCCGCCTGTGTCCTTTTTCGTCCCCCCTCAGGTCCCCTCATTCTCCCTTCCCCACTTCCCCAGGGTCTGCCTCGACGGCCGGTGAGTATCCTTTTTCGTCTTTCCCAGGTCCGCGTGTCCAGGAGTCCGCCTGTGTCCCCTCAGGCATTCTCCCTTCCCCACTTCCCCAGGGTCTGCCTCGACGGCCGGTGAGTATCCTTTTTCGTCTTTCCCAGGTCCGCGTGTCCAGGAGTCCGCCTGTGTCCCCTCAGGCATTCTCCCTTCCCCACTTCCCCAGGGTCTGCCTCGACGGCCGGTGAGTATCCTTTTTCGTCTTTCCCAGGTCCGCGTGTCCAGGAGTCCGCCTGTGTCCCCTCAGGCATTCTCCCTTCCCCACTTCCCCAGGGTCTGCCTCGACGGCCGGTGAGTATCCTTTTTCGTCTTTCCCAGGTCCGCGTGTCCAGGAGTCCGCCTGTGTCCCCTCAGGCATTCTCCCTTCCCCACTTCCCCAGGGTCTGCCTCGACGGCCGGTGAGTATCCTTTTTCGTCTTTCCCAGGTCCGCGTGTCCAGGAGTCCGCCTGTGTCCCCTCAGGCATTCTCCCTTCCCCACTTCCCCAGGGTCTGCCTCGACGGCCGGTGAGTATCCTTTTTCGTCTCTCCCAGGTCCGCGTGTCCAGGAGTCCGCCTGTGTCCCCTCAGGCATTCTCCCTTCCCCACTTCCCCAGGGTCTGCCTCGACGGCCGGTGAGTATCCTTTTTCGTCTCTCCCAGGTCCGCGTGTCCAGGAGTCCGCCTGTGTCCCCTCAGGCATTCTCCCTTCCCCACTTCCCCAGGGTCTGCCTCGACGGCCGGTGAGTATCCTTTTTCGTCTCTCCCAGGTCCGCGTGTCCAGGAGTCCGCCTGTGTCCCCTCAGGCATTCTCCCTTCCCCACTTCCCCAGGGTCTGCCTCGACGGCCGGTGAGTGTCCTTTTTCGTCTCTCCCAGGTCCGCGTGTCCAGGAGTCCGCCTGTGTCCCCTCAGGCATCCTCCCTTCCCCACTTCCCCAGGGTCTGCCTCGACGGCCGGTGAGTGTCCTTTTTCGTCTCTCCCAGGTCCGCGTGTCCAGGAGTCCGCCTGTGTCCCCTCAGGCATCCTCCCTTCCCCACTTCCCCAGGGTCTGCCTCGACGGCCGGTGAGTGTCCTTTTTCGTCTCTCCCAGGTCCGCGTGTCCAGGAGTCCGCCTGTGTCCCCTCAGGCATCCTCCCTTCCCCACTTCCCCAGGGTCTGCCTCGACGGCCGGTGAGTGTCCTTTTTCGTCTCTCCCAGGTCCGCGTGTCCAGGAGTCCGCCTGTGTCCCCTCAGGCATCCTCCCTTCCCCACTTCCCCAGGGTCTGCCTCGACGGCCGGTGAGTGTCCTTTTTCGTCTCTCCCAGGTCCGCGTGTCCAGGAGTCCGCCTGTGTCCCCTCAGGCATCCTCCCTTCCCCACTTCCCCAGGGTCTGCCTCGACGGCCGGTGAGTGTCCTTTTTCGTCTCTCCCAGGTCCGCGTGTCCAGGAGTCCGCCTGTGTCCCCTCAGGCATCCTCCCTTCCCCACTTCCCCAGGGTCTGCCTCGACGGCCGGTGAGTGTCCTTTTTCGTCTCTCCCAGGTCCGCGTGTCCAGGAGTCCGCCTGTGTCCCCTCAGGCATCCTCCCTTCCCCACTTCCCCAGGGTCTGCCTCGACGGCCGGTGAGTGTCCTTTTTCGTCTCTCCCAGGTCCGCGTGTCCAGGAGTCCGCCTGTGTCCCCTCAGGCATCCTCCCTTCCCCACTTCCCCAGGGTCTGCCTCGACGGCCGGTGAGTGTCCTTTTTCGTCTCTCCCAGGTCCGCGTGTCCAGGAGTCCGCCTGTGTCCCCTCAGGCATCCTCCCTTCCCCACTTCCCCAGGGTCTGCCTCGACGGCCGGTGAGTGTCCTTTTTCGTCTCTCCCAGGTCCGCGTGTCCAGGAGTCCGCCTGTGTCCCCTCAGGCATCCTCCCTTCCCCACTTCCCCAGGGTCTGCCTCGACGGCCGGTGAGTGTCCTTTTTCGTCTCTCCCAGGTCCGCGTGTCCAGGAGTCCGCCTGTGTCCCCTCAGGCATCCTCCCTTCCCCACTTCCCCAGGGTCTGCCTCGACGGCCGGTGAGTGTCCTTTTTCGTCTCTCCCAGGTCCGCGTGTCCAGTAGTCCGCCTGTGTCCCCTCAGGCATCCTCCCTTCCCCACTTCCCCAGGGTCTGCCTCGACAACCAGTGAGTGTCCTTTTTCGTCTCTCCCAGGTCCGCGTGTCCAGGAGTCCGCCTGTGTCCCCTCAGGCATCCTCCCTTCCCCACTTCCCCAGGGTCTGCCTCGACAACCAGTGAGTGTCCTTTTTCGGAGTCCACCTGTGTGAAGGCCAGGTGCTCCCCCTTCCCCACTACCCCCACACCCCAACCTTGCACCCCCCCCCCGGGTCCGTGGTTCCAGGAGTCCACCTGTGTGAAGGCCAGGTGCTCCCCCTTCCCCACTTCCCCCACACCCCAACCTTGCACACCCCCCCACCGGGTCCGTGGTTCCAGGAGTCCACCTGTGTGAAGGCCAGGTGCTCCCCCTTCCCCACTACCCCCACACCCCAACCTTGCACCCCCCCCGGGTCCGTGGTTCCAGGAGTTCACCTGTGCGAAGGCCAGGTGCTCCCCCTTCCCCACTTCCCCCACACCCCAACCTTGCACCCCCCCCGGGTCCGTGGTTCCAGGAGTTCACCTGTGCGAAGGCCAGGTGCTCCCCCTTCCCCACTTCCCCCACACCCCAACCTTGCACTCCCCCCCCGGGTCCGTGGTTCCAGGAGTCCACCTGTGTGACGCCAGGTGCTCCCCCTTCCCCACTACCCCCACACCCCAACCTTGCACCCCCCCCGGGTCCGTGGTTCCAGGAGTTCACCTGTGCGAAGGCCAGGTGCTCCCCCTTCCCCACTTCCCCCACACCCCAACCTTGCACTCCCCCCCGGGTCCGTGGTTCCAGGAGTTCACCTGTGCGAAGGCCAGGTGCTCCCCCTTCCCCACTTCCCACACACCCCAACCTTGCACTCCCCCCCCCGGGTCCGTGGTTCCAGGAGTTCACCTGTGCGAAGGCCAGGTGCTCCCCCTTCCCCACTTCCCCCACACCCCAACCTTGCACACCCCCCCCGGGTCCGTGGTTCCAGGAGTTCACCTGTGCGAAGGCCAGGTGCTCGCCCTTCCCCACTACCCCCACACCCCCCCACACCCCAACCTTGCACTTCCCCCACACCCCAACCTTGCCCCCCCCCGGGTCCGTGGTTCCAGGAGTCCACCTGTGTGACGCCAGGTGCTCCCCCTTCCCCACTTCCCCCACACCCCAACCTTGCACCCCCCCCGGGTCCGTGGTTCCAGGAGTTCACCTGTGCGAAGGCCAGGTGCTCCCCCTTCCCCACTTCCCCCACACCCCAACCTTGCACTTGTTATAACTCCAGATTATTTCTGTTTTTTTTTTTGTTGTTGTTTTTTTATCAGCGGGAAGTAGGATGATCTCGGTGACTTTCAGATTAAATAACAGAACAAAAAGTAATTCTTAGTTAAAAAAAAAAACAGCAAAAGGAATGAAGAGAGTGAAGTGTGGAGCTGGTGAGAGTGAAGTGTGGAGCTGGTGAGAGTGAAGTGTGGAGCTGGTGACGGTAAAGTGTGGAGCTGGTGAGAGTGAAGTGTGGAGCTGGTGAGAGTGAAGTGTGGAGCTGGTGAGAGTGAAGTGTGGAGCTGGTGAGAGTGAAGTGTGGAGCTGGTGAGAGTGTAGTGTGGAGCTGGTGAGAGTGAAGTGTGGAGCTGGTGAGAGTGAAGTCTTGACCTGGTGAGAGTGAGAACACCGGAGATCGTCCCCACAATCTGGCTACAGTTCTTCATGTTTACTTACTTTAAGGAAGGTGTCTCGCCCAGTTTTGATGGATAGTTAATGAATTTCTTGTTTCTTCTTTCTGTTCTGGTTTGCATATAAGATAACGGGTAAATCTTACAAACTTTCCAAGTTCAGTGTTTACAATCATTGTAATTTTTTCAATGTTTGTTCTTTAAATTTCACATGGCGAAGTTGTTTAAAATTCTGTCTCTGTAAGACAAGTATGTCTTAGAAGACAAGTAGAAGGTGACTCTATGTTGACCTAAGATAAACCTGTGGACATAAGATAACACTATGGACCTAAGATAATACTATGGTCCTAAGACAACACTATGGACCTAAGATAACACTATAAACTTAGGATAACACATTGGACCTAAGATGACACTATTGACCTTAGATAACATTACGGACCTAAGATGACACTATTGTCCTAAGATGACACTGTGGACCTAAGATAACACTATGGACGTAAGATAACACTATAGACCTAAGATAATACTATGGACCTATGATAACACTATGGACCTAAGATTGATTCAAGATAACACTATGGACCTAAGATAATACTATGGACCTCAAGGAAAAAGATCTGGGGGTGAGTATAACACCGAGCATATCTCCTGAAGCGCACATCAATCAGATAACTGCTGCAGCATACGGGCGCCTGGCAAACCTACAGGATAGCATTCCGATACCTTAGTAAGGATTCATTCAAGACTCTGTACACCATGTATGTCAGGCCCATACTGGAGTATGCAGCGCCAGTTTGGAACCCACACCTAGTCAAACACGTCAAGGAATTAGTGAAACTGCAAAGGTTTGCAGCAAGGCTAGTTCCAGAGCTAGGGGATATGTCCTACGAAGAAAGGTTAATAGAAATCGGTCTGACGACACTGGAGGACAGAAGGGTCAGGAGAGGCATGATAACGACATATAAAATACTGCGAGGAATTGACAAGGTGGACAGAGACAGGATGTTCCAGAGGTGGGACACATAAACAAGGGGACACACTTGGAAGTTGAAGACACAGATGAATCAAAGGGATGTTAGGAAGTATTTCTTCAGTCATAGAGTAGTCAGGTAAGTGGAATAGCCTAGAAAGTGATGTAGTGGAGGCAGGAACCATACATAGTTTTAAGCGAGGTATGATAAAGCTCATGGCTCAGGGAGAGAGAGGACCTAGTAGCAATCAGTGAAGAGGCGGGGCCAGGAGCTGGACTCGACCCCTGCAACCACAAATATGTGAGTACAACTAGGTGAACTAGGTGAGTACACACACACACACACACACACACACACACACACACACACACACACACACACACACACACACACACACACACACACACACACACACACACACACACACACACACACACACACACACACACACACACACACACACACACACACACACACACACACACACACACACACACACACACACACACACACACACACACACACACACACACACACACACACACACACACACACACACACACACATGCACACACACACACACACACACACGGTGGGTGCAGACGTGGGTACACAAGGCTCCGAGGAGGAGCTTACGACGACGTTTCGGTCCGACTTGGACCATTTACAAAGTCACACTAACGAGAAGTAGAGCAGGACGGGTATATATAGACAGGAAGAGGTAGTGGTAGTAGTAGTAGTAGTAGTAGTAGTAGTAGTAGTAGCAGTAGTGGCAGTAGTGGTAGAAGTGGTAGTAGTAATGGCGGAGAAGGAAGGAAGAAATAATGGGGAAGTAAGGAGGAGGAGCCAGTCAAATACAAAGAAAGGGGAGCACTGCAAGGGAGCTAGGTGCCCACAGAGGGAGAGCAAGAAACGACCGAAACGTCGTCGTAAGCTCCTCTCTTCTATGTGCGGGTTATTTGTGTATTGAGAAAGCTTCTTCCGACGGGTTTTAAACTTTCATTATGCCTCAGTAATAGCAAAGTTAGAAACATTGGAATCAAGATATTTCCTGCTGTAACTGAAGGTCGTCTCTTTTGATCACCTTCAAATTCTTATCGCTGATGTTTTTCTCGATGGAAAGTTCATCTTGTTATTGACTCATTATGGTAAACAGATTGTGATAATGATTTCCAGTCAACAATGTGAGAATGTTTCTTGTGATCACCTTCACAACTTTAACACTGATGCTGCTGATGAGAAGGATGATTCCTGCACTAACTCACTGTCTACCTGGAAAACTGAAGAAAAAAAAATGTTAAAAGTGGAAACTATGTCTGGATAACGCCTCTTACTGTCAGCTTCAAATTTTTTAATACATGCACAAATAACCCGCACATAGATGAGAGGAGCTACCGACGACGTTTCGGTCCTATTTGTGTATTGTTCCAGTCACGGTATTGTGCCTTTTTGTACATTTTTAGTACCAGTGTTTTGTTCCCAGGAAGGTTCACATTTTCTTTGTGACATTGATTTTCTTTTAAGACCAAGTGAATGTCTTCTCTTATTGTCTTCCAACTTTATCTCTGGTGTATCTTAGAGGCGAGTCTGGTCAGATGGACTTTGTGTCTGGTCAGATGGACTTTGTGTCTGGTCAGATGGACTTTGTGTCTGGTCAGATGGACTTTGTGTCTGGTCAGATGGACTTTGTGTCTGGTCAGATGGACTTTGTGTCTGGTCAGATGGACTTTGTGTCTGGTCAGATGGACTTTGAGTCTGGTCAGATGGACTTTGAGTCTGGTCAGATGGACTTTGAGTCTGGTCAGATGGACTTTGTGTCTGGTCAGATGGACTTTGAGTCTGGTCAGATGGACTTTGACTTTGTGTCTGGTCAGATGGACTTTGTGTCTGGTCAGATGGACTTTGTGTCTGGTCAGATGGACTTTGTGTCTGGTCAGATGGACTTTGTGTCTGGTCAGATGGACTTTGAGTCTGGTCAGATGGACTTTGAGTCTTCAGATGGAGTCTGGTCAGATGGACTTTGTGTCTGGTCAGATGGACTTTGTGTCTGGTTTGGACTTTGTGTCTGGTCAGATGGACTTTGACTTTGTCTGGTCAGATGGACTTTGTCAGTCTGGTCAGATGGACTTTGTGTCTGGTCAGATGGACTTTGTGTCTGGTCAGATGGACTTTGTGTCTGGTCAGATGAACTTTGTGTCTGGTCAGATGGACTTTGTGTCTGGTCAGATGGACTTTGTGTCTGGTCAGATGTGGACTTTGTGTCTGGTCAGATGGACTTTGAGTCTGGTCACTTTGTGTCTGGTCAGATGGACTTTGTGTCTGGTCAGATGGACTTTGTGTCTGGTCAGATGGACTTTGTGTCTGGTCAGATGGACTTTGTGTCTGGTCAGATGGACTTCAGATGACTTTGTGTCTGGTCAGATGGACTTTGTGTCTGGTCAGATGGACTTTGAGTCTGGTCAGATGGACTTTGTGTCTGGTCAGATGGACTTTGTGTCTGGTCAGATGGACTTTGTGTCTGGTCAGATGGACTTTGTGTCTGGTCAGATGGACTTTGAGTCTGGTCAGATGGACTTTGAGTCTGGTCAGATGGACTTTGTGTCTGGTCAGATGGAGTCTGGTCAGATGGACTTTGAGTCTGGTCAGATGGACTTTGAGTCTGGTCAGATGGACTTTGAGTCTGGTCAGATGGACTTTGAGTCTGGTCAGATGGACTTTGTGTCTGGTCAGATGGACTTTGTGTCTGGTCAGATGGACTTTGTGTCTGGTCAGTTGGAGTCTGGTCAGATGGACTTTGTCTGGTCAGATGGACTTTGAGTCTGGTCAGATGGACTTTGAGTCTGGTCAGATGGACTTTGTGTCTGGTCAGATGGACTTTGTGTCTGGTCAGATGACTTTGTGTCTGGTCAGATGGACTGGTCAGATGGTGTCTGGTCAGATGGACTTTGTGTCTGGTCAGATGGACTTTGTGTCTGGTCAGATGGACTTTGAGTCTGGTCAGATGGACTTTGTGTCTGGTCAGATGGACTTTGAGTCTGGTCAGATGGACTTTGAGTCTGGTCAGATGGACTTTGAGTCTGGTCAGATGGACTTTGTGTCTGGTCAGATGGACTTTGAGTCTGGTCAGATGGACTTTGAGTCTGGTCAGATTGACTTTGAGTCTGGTCAGATGGACTTTGAGTCTGGTCAGATGGACTTTGAGTCTGGTCAGATGGACTTTGAGTCTGGTCAGATGGACTTTGAGTCTGGTCAGATGGACTTTGAGTCTGGTCAGATGGACTTTGAGTCTGGTCAGATGGACTTTGAGTCTGGTCAGATGGACTTTGAGTCTGGTCAGATGGACTTTGAGTCTGGTCAGATGGACTTTGAGTCTGGTCAGATGGACTTTGAGTCTGGTCAGATGGACTTTGAGTCTGGTCAGATGGACTTTGAGTCTGGTCAGGTCTGGTCAGATGGACTGGTCAGATGGACTTTGAGTCTGGTCAGATCTGGTCTGGTCAGATGGACTTTGAGTCTGGTCAGATGGACTTTGAGTCTGGTCAGATGGACTTTGAGTCTGGTCAGATGGACTTTGAGTCTGGTCAGATGGACTTTGAGTCTGGTCAGATGGACTTTGAGTCTGGTCAGATGGACTTTGAGTCTGGTCAGATGGACTTTGAGTCTGGTCAGATGGACTTTGAGTCTGGTCAGATGGACTTTGAGTCTGGTCAGATGGACTTTGAGTCTGGTCAGATGGACTTTGAGTCTGGTCAGATGGACTTTGAGTCTGGTCAGATGGACTTTGAGTCTGGTCAGATGGACTTTGAGTCTGGTCAGATGGACTTTGAGTCTGGTCAGATGGACTTTGAGTCTGGTCAGATGGACTTTGGGCTCTTTACCTATCAACTTGCCAGTTTAATAATGTGGGTAATATAATTACATGGGTAATATAATTAGATCTGCTGGAGAATGGCTCTTCTAGTCAGTTACAAACTTTCGACATAAATTTACGACATAAATTTGCGAATTTTGTAAAAAAAAGTTGTTTGGGTTATCATAGTCTTCTGAACAACTAACAAAGTAAACCTTCACCACCTTTTTTTTTTAGGGCGTTTAACAGATACTAATTTTTTTTCTAAAACCTTAAACAAATAATAAATATTAAACTGAATTTAATAGTATTAGAGCCATGGTTTACTATGTGTCCTTTAAAAGGAGGACAAATTGAGTCTCATCAAAATCCCATTACTGGTGTTCTCGATATAAACAGGAGAAGAACCTCCCTGAGAGTTAGTTATTAAAACACTCTGAACACTGGTTCGAGAGAGTTGTGACTCGTGATATACTTAGTGTAACACTGGAAATAGCGTTCCGTTTGATGCCTCTACTGCCCCTCATCAGCTACCCCTCTTCCTTGCATTTAAACTCAGCCGTTCGCCTCTATCAGCTGGTTCTCGAATATCTGAGTTCCGCACAGCTAGTCACCTCTGCCTACCTGAGAAATACGGACGAATCTCCCATCCTGCGTGAGTTGGTGATCCAGACCTGACTGAGGCCTGCCAGATGAATCCGACTGTGCCACTTGTACAAAATGTGTTACATCTCTAACTGAGGAAGATGTACCTGTTATTCTTCTATGCACTGAGTGTTTCTGGGAGGAATGCTGCATAGCTGGAACAAAACAAGAGTGGTTAAGAACAATTTAACGAGCATTGCAGTACCTGGTAACTCCTTTGGAGACGGCTTTTTAACTGTAACATGCCAGAGGTTCATCTATAAACATAGTAAGTTCGTGCTGATTTGTTTGTCCACAGAGTGAAAATTTGTCTGTCAATCCAATTCACGTGTGCCAGCTGTGTTAAGTGCTGCGGGTTTGGAATAATTAACGAGTAGTGCAGTGTTGGTAACTCTCGAGATGACTGTGGCCAGGTGAATGACCTTGAAAATATCACTGCGACCCGCAGGCCACTACACCCATATTGCCTTTGTCTAGCGAGGTGAATATCCCTTCCTTGTCCCTTCTATTCACCGGCATCCTTTAATCCATCGCCAGTGTGAAACTCCTGTCAGCTATGAGTACAGCTGATGGTGTTGACGTAGATGATGGTGAAGGCAGATTTGAAACATATTTTAGTAAACAGGCTCGGAAAAAGGAAGGGGGCTTCCAGAGAAAGCTTGCTGCAAGCAATACAGTGGGCGCACACCCTCCCAAAGCTGTCAGGTTAGATTTCCCTAACAACACTGATCAAGAGACCAATGATAACTGGTTTTTCGAAGCTAGTGTAGACAATCATGAGAAAACGATCAAGTTTCTCCACGATGAGGATAACTACGTTTTTGTGCCTAATGATTCAGCATTTATAGACAAACTTCTCATTCACGAATATGCCAACATCAAACTCCGAGCTGCCCCACCAAGGGCACCTAAAGTGCTTATTGTCATCTACAACGTCAACAAGCACTTGAATCCTCAATATCTGGTGTCAGAGCAAGTTGCAAGCCTTCGTTGACTTTCCAACGGTCTGATATTAGCCGAGTGGACTGGCCAGGGGACTCTGCCACGCTATATTCACTCCCGTGCAGCCCTCAACAGACGCTATTACATTGCATTGTACAGACCTCCTCAACGTCTATGTTATAAGTGTCAACGCTGGGGCCACATTGCCAGGAAATGCCCATCTAAGTCACACTGGTGTGCAGTGTGTGCCAATGCTCATCCTTCTGAACGGTGTTATGATATTATCAAACATCAACAGACTGTTGCTAAATAATGTATCAATTGTAAGACCTCAGGAGTTACAGCAGCTCATGCTGACTGCAGTGTGAGGGCTGCCAACATCGCAGCCAACCGCACCTCACCCTGTACCCCCATTATGATCCCCCAGGACTACCAGGTATTTCGAGTCTGAATACTGGCTCATGCCTGCCCTCAGACAATGGGGTTGAGCACCTCACCTGGGGAGCACGTCAACAGACCTCCATCACGTCGGCTGTCAATACCAGCCTAGCTGAGTCAGCTGACAGTCAGCCAACGAGCTCAGATGACCGGGACTTCACGTCTCCAGATGTTCCAAGTCTTGCTCTTGTGGTATACAACCTGATGTCGCGCATAAGGGTACTGGAAACACAACAATTTCTCCTGAAACAACAACTTGAGCAACACAAGGAAAGATGTGTAGAGTGTACCAATAACAAGATTGTCACAATTTGTGAGAGCAAGTGTAAGGTTGCTGAACATGGTGGTGGTGGTAGTGGTGGTGTTCTTAATTACAGTAATGACGAATATAATACTTGTGTTGATAACTATAGTGAGCATCATAATGAAGGCAATGGTGGTGTCTATAATGTTAGTAATAGTGATGAGTGTAATATAAGTGGTGGTGCTGAGTGTGATGAGGGCAGTGGTGTCTATAATGTTAGTAATAGTGATGAGTGTAATATAAGTGGTGGTGCTGAGTGTGATGAGGTTAACCACACTGACATTGTTGTTGAATACAATACTGTTGATAAATGTAATGAACACAATGTTGGTAATGGTGTTGGTGATGACAGTTATAGTGATACTTGTAATGTTAGCGGGGGAGGGAATGTGAGTGGTGGTGTCACCTATCATACATTCACACATGAACAGCATCGTGCTCTGAGTAAACAAAGACTCCCACGAGGCCTTACAACTGGAAGTGCACTTAAAAAACTCATGGACCAGGGTAACACTGTTGACACTGATAAGGTCTGCTATTTACATGAAATTTTTTTTCATTATGCTGAGAAACTCAACAAGATCCCAGGACTACTATAATGGGTCAAATTCGTATAAACTTTCTATATTAAGCTGGAATATTGCATCACTTAGAAAAAGACTTTTTGACCTTCATCATAAAGTAACCACTGAACCCATGGTTGTTGTGTGTCTACAAGAGTGCAGAATCCCGGAAAAATCCCAACCCCCTAAATTGCCATCATTGGTTGCATATAACCTCAAATCTACTAACTCTTGTGTTCTATATATTAAAAAATCACTTCCCCATCAACTTCTTACACATAAGAAAACAGAGAGGCTACAATACCACGGTGTTAGGATTTATATAGGGAACTCTGCTCTCAACATATTTAACTTGTATGCTCCTGCTGATAAGTTTAATTACTTGGAGCTCCCAACTTGTGCTCAGTCTGAGCCCACTCTTATTATTGGCAATTATAATGCGAGACACAAAAGCATTGGAAACTCACAGTTTGGTAATCGTAATGGTAATCAACTGTTGTCATTCTTAAACAGTCATGATAATGTGCAAATTGTAGGTGACCTTGAACCCACACATATCTATGGAGGCGTCCTTGATCTGTGCCTGGGCTTCAAAATTACTTCTGCCAGCTGTGAGTCTTCCATTGTAACAGATATAGCGTCTGATCATTTCCCTAGGATAACCTCACTAGATATTGGTAATACTATCCTTCCTGGTAGGATATTCAAACGGAAACGTTTTAGTGTTCCCACAGATCAGCATCGTGACTTTGCTGCACATGTAACTGACTGGTATAATTCCTATGAATGTTCCTCTGTAGAGACCTTTAACAATGACCTTGTGAGCAGTATTCAGAACTACTTAGAGCCGCTACTGAAACCTCTTGGTACTCTAAACCCAACAAACTTCCATAATAATCATACCTACTTTAAAAACCATACTTATTACAATGATTCTAAACTTCGTACACTGAAACGTACTGCTCGCAGACTAGGCCTAGCCTATAGACAACATCGTACCCCTGAAATGCTGAGCCTCTTCCAAACTGCCCTTGCTGCTGCCAGAGAGCGTATGACAGAGCTGCGGCAAACAGACTGGGAACAATTTGTCAACGGTCTTAATGCTCACACCCCACTTAGCCGGGCATGGAGGGAGATAAATAGAATTAAGGGTAACAGAACTGGGCAAATCGCGCACCCTCATCCCTTACATAGGGCGAATGAGTTAGTCAGTGCTTGGGCTGCTACATCTAGCTATGACAATCTTCCCAGTACCACACAGGCAAAATTAAATGACAAATATGATGCAAGGGAGAGACTTGTTTGCTTTATGCTCAGCATGGAAGATGACTGCAACATTCCTTTCACTAATTATAAACTTGATGCAGCACTAACTAAGGGCAACTCCACGTCGCCTGGTGAGGATGGTATTACTTACAACATACTCAGATTGCTGTGTCGAGTACCAGGTAATCCATTACTTGAATTATATAACATGAGCTATGTAACTGGGGAGCTCCATCAATCTTGGACCAACAACCTCATCATTCCAATTCCTAAGCCCAATCAACAAAATGCATTTCGCCCAATAGCTCTTACTACCCGCTTGTGTAAAGCATTTGAGAGAATGATTCTTAATCGTCTCATGTACAGAATCAAACAATTCTTGTCTCCCCGGTTGCATGGTTTCATGCATGGAAGGAGTATGCATCATTGCATAGCCACCTTTCTCACCCTGCACATTGACAGCTCATACACTACCTTCCTTGACCTTAAATCCGCTTTTGATGTAGCCAACCGACATGTAATCATTAGTGAACTTGCCAGAATGGATGTTGGAGGATGGCTTCTCCACTGGATTAAATGCTACCCGTCCAACAGAAAGTCGTCTGTGTTGTTCCAGGGACATAGAAGTGTAACTAAAGACTTTGAATTAGAAACCCCACAGGGAGGTGTGCTTAGTTCCACACTATTCAATATTCTAATTAATGCCTTACTTAATGCTATGCCTAGTCAGCCCCATCATTATATGATTAGTTTTGCTGATGATATAATGATTCACACCACCGGATTCTCCAACACCCAAAACATTCTTAATCATGAACTAGCCTCGTGTCAGGACATGGGTTGATATCTAGGCTTTGAGGTTCCACTACTTGGACCTGTTGTAACAAGACTTTGTCGCCAATACAAAGAAAGACTGAGAGCACTTAAAGTTGTGGCTGGGTTTCACCCCAGGTATGGTGCTAATGTTAAATTTGTGAAAATGATGTACTTTGCTTATATTAGATCATTGGTTGATTATGCTGCGCAACTACTTGCTCTTGTGTCTGACTGGTAGCTTGGAGGGCTGGAAAAACTGCAGAACGAAGCATTGAGGATCATTTTAGGATGCCCTCGTACTGCCAAAATTTTAAATAGGCAAAAAGAACTTGATATTCCAAGTATCAGAGATCGTGTTACTGAAAGAAATACCCTAATTGGGGTTAACATGCTCAGGCAAGCCCATTCAAACCCCTGCACAGAAGCCCTCCAAACTTTCCTCACCACTGGCGAACACTCCTCCAGATGGATCGATAAAACTGGAACCGACCTCCGCATGAATCAGATACATGATCTATGTCAAGTAAGGCAACAGCGGCACTTCTCCGCTCCATGGGATATTACCCCATTCCAAACTACCATTCCTCCATTTCCACCCAAACTACTTCTTAAATCACAACCAAAACTTCGCCTTGAAGCCAAACATGATGCCTTAAGCTGTATTGATAACTTAGTCACACAGCACACACTCTCGCAAATTATTTACGTTGATGGTTCTGTTCACCAATCCACCAGTGCAGCTGGTAGTGCTGCTGTCGTACAGAGTGATGGCTCTCTTAAAGAAATTGGAGCACTCATCAATAATTGGGCCTCTACCCTTCAGACAGAACTGTTTGCCATACTCCTTGCACTGAAATGCATCTATGTATCAAAGATTGACAGTTTAATTGTAACTGATTCTCTGTCATCCATAATTGCTCTCAACTCATTAAGCATAAATTGTGGCATGCTTGTGTCAGAAGCCAGACACAGGTATGGTAAGATTGTGGACAGTGGGGTCAGAGTGCACATGCTGTGGATTCCATCTCACATTGGTCTTCAGATGCATGATATAACTGATAAATTGGCTAAGCTATATGCTTTCAAAGAGGGAGTAGATTACAATCTTCGCATGTCAGGTAGTAGTTTGAGAACAATAATACGAAAAGAACTTCAAATGAATTTTATTGACTTAAGACTGAGGGAGACTGACACCAGTCAGTCCATCTATCATGATTCTATCATGCAGGAGGAGCCACATGTCTATGGTGCATCCAACAAAATAAGCAGACTCTTGGATGTAACTACCGCCCGGCTCCGGCTGGGTTACAAGTATCTATGGCAGGTTAAATCACCACCACCAAATGTAGACCAAACGAAATGTAAACTTTGCCGGATGGACTATTGTCACACCCTGCGTCATTATGTACTGGAGTGCGATAAAATTAATGAATTTAGAGACAACTCACTCAGAAATGTTCAAGAGATGGCAAAGTATTTTATCCACAGTTGTATATTACAGACCATTCTGGAGAAATACCCTGACTTTGCTAGCTGTAAATAAAGCATTACCACGTGTGTGTGTGTGTGTGTGTATGTGTGTGTGTGTACTCACCTATTTGTACTCACCTATTTGTGGTTGCAGGGGTTGAGTCTTAGCTCCTGGCCCCGCCTCTTCACCGGTTGCTACTGGGGCCTCTCTCTCCCCGCTCCATGAGCTTTATCAAACCTCGTCTTAAAACTGTGTATGGTTCCTGCCTCCACTACGTTATTTTCTAGGCTATTCCACTGCCTTACAACTCTATGACTGAAGAAATACTTCCTAATATCTCTCTGACTCATTTGTGTCTTCAACTTCCAACTGTGTGTGTGTGTGTGTTTGTGTGTGTGTGTGTGTGTGTGTGTGTGTGTGTGTGTGTGTGTGTGTGTGTGTGTGTGTGTGTGTGTGTGTGTGCCTGTGTGTGTTTGTGTGTGTTTGTGTGTGTGTGTTTGTGTGTGGGTGTGTGTGTGTGTACTCACCAAGCTGAGGTTGCAGGGGTCGAGTCCAAGCTCCTGTGTGTGTGTGTACTCTCCTAATTGTGGTTGCAGGGGTCGATACTCAGCTCCTGGCCCCGTGTGTGTGTGTGTTTGTGTTTGTGTGCGTGTGTGTGTGTGTGTGTGTGTGTGTGTGTGTGTGTGTGTGTGTGTGTGTGTGTGTGTGTGTGTGTGTGTGTGTGTGTGTGACTCAACAATCAATATTTGCACCAATAACTCATTACAGTTGTGACCGGGTGTGGAAGTGTGAATTGCTCATTACTCTATAATTTGTTCATGATTGTAGCGATGTATAAACGTAAGTAACCATGCTTACAGGATTCATTACCTTTGTGACTTGTGAGTTCATTACCTTTGTACCTAGTTCAGCTATCAAAACTTTGGGGGCCCAGTCCCTGGACCCAATACGTATCTTTGTAACTTGTCATGATTGTGACCCGACCTACCTGGAGCTCATTACCTTTGAAAATTGTGAGTTCATTACTTTTGAAATTGTGAGGTCATTACCTCTGTAACTTTCTCAGCTATCAAAACTTTGGAGTCCAGTCCCTGGACCAATTATGTACCTCTGTAATCTTTAGACTACCGCCCACAGGATGGGTATGGGGTGCATAATATACATATTAAACTAACTTAAACTAACACTGGTTTTTAAACATTTTGACCACTGTTAGTTAGACGCTCTGAAAACTTATTTAAACACTCTGAACACAGTTATTTAAACACTCTGAACACTGTTATTTAAACAATCTGAACAATGTTTTTAAACACTTTTGAGCACTTTTTATTAAACACTGTTAAAGTTCCACAACTCTATGGCGGAAACCTGAGGTACTTAATTATTGGTTAATCTAGGGAACAGTGACTTTCCTGGTGTTCACGAGGCACATGATTATAGTTGTGGAAAATGTTTTCAAATGCAACAGAAACCTGTTTTACTACATTAAATGGAAAAATAAACTAATCACACGTTCCATAATGAAATTTTTGTGTCGTTCAATAATGGAACTTTTGTGTCTGAAACTACCCAGCAGACTTTCCGTGGTGGAATTCATCGAGGAAACAACTTCCACCAACACGTTTCGTCCGAGAACTTTTATGGGGTAAAACTCACACCCAAATGTTCCAGGGTGTGAGTTTTGCTTCATAAACGTGAGATTATTTAGTCGGTGATGGTTCTCATAAAAATAGTCCATAATTAATAAACAGATTTAGGGAAGAATATTTGTCAAAAATTATACAATTTTATACTTACAAATGTAAATATATTTAGAAATATGCATGCATGTAAATATATAAGCAGAGACAGGTACACAATTAGAACAGTTTCTTGGTAGAAAGAATACAGATACTGTTAGTCTGAGGATAAAACACCTACCTGCAGCTCGTCGCACTGCTACTGCTTGTTTCTCTTCACATTATTTAATCTCGTTATTTGCGCTTAACTGAGATTTAATTAGGAAAAATCTAGGTTAAACGTTACATAACGAATATAAAATTCCAGGTATTTTTTGCGATCGTTTAGAAACGGACATGTAAACACGCTAGAAAACAGTATGACTATCATGAAGAATGTTAATTTAAGGAGAAACGCTGACAAAGTCTACGGATAGCACCCGCCGCGTTTCACTACTCCATTCCCATCCTGTGCGTGGTAGTCAAAAGAGGTACATAAAGGGTCCAGGGACTGGGGCCCCAAAGTTCTGACAGCTGAACAAGGTACAAAGGTAATGAATTCACAAGTTACAAAAATAATGAATCATGTAAGTAAATTTACTTATGTTTATACGTGGTTACCGTCATGAACAAATTATAAATTAATGAGCAATTCACACATCCACACCCGGTCACATCTGTAATGAGTTTTCAGTGCAAATATTAATTGTTGGGTCACACACACACACACACACACACACACACACACACACACACACACACACACACACACACACACACACAAATAGGTGAGTCCACACACACACACGAGCGTACATACACACACGAGCACACGCACTCATGCATGTATGAGTACACAAATACACACGCAAACAAGCACACAAGCACACACACACACACACACACACACACACACACACACACACACACACACACACACACACACACACACACACACACACACACACACACACACACACGTGGTAATCCTTATTTACAGAGTGCATATCAGAGTATTTTTCCAGAATGGTCTGTAATATACCACTGTGGATAAAATATTTTGACATATCTTGAACATTTCTGAGTGAGTTGTCTCTGAATTCATTAATTTAATCACACTCCAGTACATAATGACGCAGGGTGAGATATTTCGCTTGGTCTACATCTGGTGGTGATGATTTAACCTGCCAAAGATACTTGTAACCCAGCCGGGGCCGGGCGGTAGTGACATCCAAGAGTCTGCTTATTTTGTTGGATGCACCATAGACATGTGGCTCCTCCTGCATGATAGAATGATGATAGATGGACTGACTTGTGTCAATCTCCCAGAGTCTTAAGTCAATAAAATTCAGTTGAAGTTCTTTTCGTATTATTGTTCTCAAACTGCTAACTGACAAGCCAAGATTGTAATCTACCCGCTCTTTGAAAGCATACAGCTTAGCCAGTTTATCAGTTCTGTCATACATCTGAAGACCAATGTGAGATGGAATCCACAGCATGTGTACTCTGACTCCACTGTCCACAATCCTACCATGCCTGTGTCTGGCTTCTGACACAAGCATACCACAATTTATACTTAATGAGTTGAGAGCATTTATTGATGACAGAGAATCAGTTACAATTAAAGTGTCAAGCTTAGATACATGGACGCATTTCAGTGCAAGGAGTATGACAAATAGTTCTGTTTGAAAGGTAGAGGCCCAGTTATTGATGGGTGCTCCAATTTCTTTATGAGAGCCATCACTCTGTACGACAACAGCAGCACTACCAGCTGCACCAGTGGATTGGTGAACAGAACCATCAACGAATATAATTTGTGTAAGAGTGTGCTGTATGACTAAGTTATCAATACAGCTTAAGGCATCATGTTTGGCTTCAAGGCGAAGCTTTGGTTGTGACTGAAGAAGTATTTTGTGGGGAAATGGAGGAATGGTAGTTTGGAATGGGGTAATATCCCATGGAGCGGAGAGGTGCCGCTGTTGCCTTACTTAACACAGATCATGTATCTGGTTCATGTGGATGTCGGTTCCAATTTGTTCGATTCATCTGGAGGGTTGTTCACGAGTGCTGAGGAAAGTTTGGAGGGCTTCTGTCCATGGATTTGAATGGGCCTCCCTGAACATATTAGCACCAGTTAGGTTATTTCTTTCAGTAACACGATTTCTGATGCTTGGAATATCCAGCTCTTTCCGCATATTTAAAATTTTGGCATTACGAGAGCGTCCTAGAATGATCCTCATTGCTTCGTCCAGCAGTTTTTCCAGCCCTCCATCAAGCTTCCAGTCAGACACAAGAGCAAGTAGTGGCGCAGCTTAATCAACCAATCATCTAATATAAGCAAGATAAGCTATTTTCATCACTTGTCCAGTCTTTTTAATTTTTCCTCCTCTCTCTCAACCTGTCTTCTTCTTTTCTTCTTACTCTCGTGGCATGATAACAGTTCAGTAATTACCGAAATTTCATCAGAGGTTCCCCATCAAGTTAAATACAAATAGGAACTGAGTGTCACACTAAAGAGCTAAATAGACAGTGAATTGTACCTTCACACCGTGTGGAGCTGCATAGCTCCCATGGGTTTAGCGCTTCACGTGCAAAATTATATTAAATCTGATGTGTTGACTACTTACGTGAATTAAGTTGTCAGTTTATTTGTCCAGAACAACTGATTAATATTACATCTTTTATGTATGTTAATTAATTGCAAAGTAATATATAACTTGATGTAGTAGGATATATAATGTAGTTTAAATGTAGCGAAGGAAAGTTTCATGGTATATATTAAGTTAGCTATATAATTCAATTAACTGACAATATATTAGCCGTGACTGTAAAATTTTAGAGAGGCTAATTCTTGTTTTTATTTATTTTTTGCTAAAGTTGTTTTCTAAAAACATTAACATTCATCTTGGGTATGATGACACAACATTCAGAACAAGTGTTTAGTGGGGCTACGTTTCGTTAAGGAATTAAGTTCATTAGACTCAATAATAGACGTGAATAAATTATCTGTGAACAGTCTTACTTGCTGCTATGACCACTCTACATGTAATATTCGTCTCTTCTTATTATTATGCAGTGATTTCACGAATTTTAAGAACTTCAACAAAAATGGATCAATCTGTCAAGTAGCTTTAACACTCTCACCAGGTCCAAACTACACTCACCAGGTCCACACTACACACACTCACCAGGTCCACACTACACTCTCACCAGGTCCACAGTACACTCTCACCAGGTCCACACTATACCCACCAGGTCCACACTACACTCTCACCAGGTCCACACTACACTCTCACCAGGTCCACACTACACTCTCACCAGGTCCACACTACACACTCACCAGGTCCACACTACACTCTCACCAGGTCCACACTACACACCAGGTCCACACTACACACTCACCAGGTCCACACTACACTCTCACCAGGTCCAAACTACACTCTCACCAGGTCCACACTACACTCTCACCAGGTCCACACTACACTCTCACCAGGTCCACACTACACTCTCACCAGGTCCACACTACACTCTCACCAGGTCCACACTACACTCTCACCAGGTCCACACTACACTCTCACCAGGTCCACACTACACTCTCACCAGGTCCACACTACACTCTCACCAGGTCCACACTACACTCTCACCAGGTCCAGACTACACTCTCACCAGGTCCACACTACACTCTCACCAGGTCCACACTACACTCTCACCAGGTCCACACTACACTCTCACCAGGTCCACACTACACTCTCACCAGGTCCACACTACACTCTCACCAGGTGCACACTACACTCTCACCTGGTCCACACTCCCCTCTCACCAGGTCCACCCTACACTCTCACCAGGTCCACACTACACTCTCACCAGGTCCACACTACACTCTCACCAGGTCCACACTACACTCTCACCAGGTCCACACTACACTCTCACCAGGTCCACACTACACTCTCACCAGGTCCACACTACACTCTCACCAGGTCCACACTACACTCTCACCAGGTCCACACTACACTCTCACCAGGTCCACACTACACTCTCACCAGGTCCACACTACACTCTCACCAGGTCCACACTACACTCTCACCAGGTCCACACTACACTCTCACCAGGTCCACACTACACTCTCACCAGGTCCACACTACACTCTCACCAGGTCCACACTACACTCTCACCAGGTCCACACTACACTCTCACCAGGTCCACACTACACTCTCACCAGGTCCACACTACACTCTCACCAGGTCCACACTACACTCTCACCAGGTCCACACTACACTCTCACCAGGTCCACACTACACTCTCACCAGGTCCGCACTACACTCTCACCAGGTCCACACTACACTCTCACCAGGTCCGCACTACACTCTCACCAGGTCCACACTACACCCTCACCATGTCCACACTACACTATCACCAGGTCCACATTACACTCACCAGGTCCATACTACACTCTCACCAGGTCGACACTACACTCTCACCAGGTCCACACTACACTCTCACCAGGTCTTCACTACACTCTCACCAGGTAAACACTACACTCTCACCAGGTCCAGACTACACTCTCACCAGGCCCACACTACACTCTCACCAGGTCCACACTACACTCTCACCAGGTCCACACTACACTCTCACCAGGTCCACACTACACTCTCACCAGGTCCACACTACACTCTCACCAGGTCCACACTACACTCTCACCAGGTGCACACTACACTCTCACCAGGTCCACACTACACTCTCACCAGGTCCACACTACACTCTCACCAGGTCCACACTACACTCTCACCAGGTCCACACTACACTCTCACCAGGTCCACACTACACTCACCAGGTCCACACTACACTCTCACCAGGTCCACACTACACTCTCACGATCTCCACACTACACTCACCAGGTCCACACTACACTCTCACCAGGTCCACACTACACTCTCACCAGGTCCACACTACACTCTCACCAGGTCCACACTACACTCTCACCAGGTCCACACTACACTCTCACCAGGTCCACACTACACTCTCACCAGGTCCACACTACACTCTCACCAGGTCCACACTACACTCTCACCAGGTCCACACTACACTCTCACCAGGTCCACACTACACTCTCACCAGGTCCACACTACACTCTCACCAGGTCCACACTACACTCTCACCAGGTCCACACTAACGACACACCAGGTCCACACTACACTCTCACCAGGTCCACACTACACTCTCACCAGGTCCACACTACACTCTCACCAGGTCCACACTACTCTCTCACCAGGTCCACACTACACTCACCAGATCCACACTACACTCTCACCAGGTCCACACTACACTCATCAGGTCCACACTACACTCTCACCAGGTCCACACTACACTCACCAGGTCCACACTCCACTCTCACCAGGTCCACACTACACTCACCAGGTCCACACTACACTCTCACCAGGTCCACACTACACTCTCACCAGGTCCACACTACACTCTCACCAGGTCCACACTCCACTCTCACCAGGTCCACACTACACTCTCACCAGGTCCACACTACACTCACCAGGTCCACACTACACTCTCACCAGGTCCACACTACACTCACCAGGTTCATACTCCACTCTCACCAGGTCCACACTACACTCACCATGTCCACACTACACTCTCACCAGGTCCACACTACACTCTCACCAGGTCCACACTACACTCTCACCAGGTCCACACTACACTCTCACCAGGTCCACACTACACTCTCACCAGGTCCACACTACACTCTCACCAGGTCCACACTACACTCTCACCAGGTCCACACTACACTCTCACCAGGTCCACACTACACTCTCACCAGGTCCACACTACACTCTCACCAGGTCCACACTACACTCTCACCAGGTCCACACTACACTCTCACCAGGTCCACACTACACTCTCACCAGGTCCACACTACACTCTCACCAGGTCCACACTACACTCACCAGGTCCACACTACACTCTCACCAGGTCCACACTACACTCTCACCAGGTCCACACTACACTCTCACCATGTCCACACTACACTCTCACCAGGTCCACACTACACTCTCACCAGGTCCACACTACACTCTCACCAGGTCCACACTACACTCTCACCAGGTCCACACTACACTCTCACCAGGTCCACACTACACTCTCACCAGGTCCACACTACACTCTCACCAGGTCCACACTACACTCTCACCAGGTCCACACTACACTCTCACCAGGTCCACACTACACTCTCACCAGGTCCACACTACACTCTCACCAGGTCCACACTACACTCTCACCAGGTCCACACTACACTCTCACCAGGTCCACACTACACTCTCACCAGGTCCACACTACACTCTCACCAGGTCCACACTACACTCTCACCAGGTCCACACTACACTCTCACCAGGTCCACACTACACTCTCACCAGGTCCACACTACACTCTCACCAGGTCCACACTACACTCTCACCAGGTCCACACTACACTCTCACCAGGTCCACACTACACTCTCACCAGGTCCACACTACACTCTCACCAGGTCCACACTACACTCTCACCAGGTCCACACTACACTCTCACCAGGTCCACACTACACTCTCACCAGGTCCACACTACACTCTCACCAGGTCCACACTACACTCTCACCAGGTCCACACTACACTCTCACCAGGTCCACACTACACTCTCACCAGGTCCACACTACACTCTCACCAGGTCCACACTACACTCTCACCAGGTCCACACTACACTCTCACCAGGTCCACACTACACTCTCACCAGGTCCACACTACACTCTCACTACACTCTCACCAGGTCCACACTACACTCTCACCAGGTCCACACTACACTCTCACCAGGTCCACACTACACTCTCACCAGGTCCACACTACACTCTCACCAGGTCCACACTACACTCTCACCAGGTCCACACTACACTCTCACCAGGTCCACACTACACTCTCACCAGGTCCACACTCCACTCTCACCAGGTCCACACTACACTCTCACCAGGTCCACACTACACTCTCACCAGGTCCACACTACACTCTCACCAGGTCCACACTACACTCTCACCAGGTCCACACTACACTCACCAGGTCCACACTACACTCTCACCAGGTCCACACTACACTCTCACCAGTTCCACACTACACTCTCACCAGGTCCACACTACACTCTCACCAGGTCCACACTACACTCTCACCAGGTCCACACTACACTCTCACCAGGTCCACACTACACTCTCACCAGGTCCACACTACACTCTCACCAGGTCCACACTACACTCTCACCAGGTCCACACTACACTCTCACCAGGTCCACACTACACTCTCACCAGGTCCACACTACACTCTCACCAGGTCCACACTACACTCTCACCAGGTCCACACTACACTCTCACCAGGTCCACACTACACTCTCACCAGGTCCACACTACACTCTCACCAGGTCCACACTACACTCTCACCAGGTCCACACTACACTCTCACCAGGTCCACACTACACTCTCACCAGGTCCACACTACACTCTCACCAGGTCCACACTACACTCTCACCAGGTCCACACTACACTCTCACCAGGTCCACACTACACTCTCACCAGGTCCACACTACACTCTCACCAGGTCCACACTACACTCTCACCAGGTCCACACTACACTCTCACCAGGTCCACACTACACTCTCACCAGGTCCACACTACACTCTCACCAGGTCCACACTACACTCTCACCAGGTCCACACTACACTCTCACCAGGTCCACACTACACTCTCACCAGGTCCACACTACACTCTCACCAGGTCCACACTACACTCTCACCAGGTCCACACTACACTCTCACCAGGTCCACACTACACTCTCACCAGGTCCACACTACACTCTCACCAGGTCCACACTACACTCACCAGGTCCACACTGCACTCTCACCAGGTCCACACTACACTCTCACCAGGTCCACACTACACTCTCACCAGGTCCACACTACACTCTCACCAGGTCCACACTACACTCTCACCAGGTCCACACTACACTCTCACCAGGTCCACACTACACTCTCACCAGGTCCACACTACACTCTCACCAGGTCCACACTACACTCTCACCAGGTCCACACTACACTCTCACCAGGTCCACACTACACTCTCACCAGGTCCACACTACACTCTCACCAGGTCCACACTACACTCTCACCAGGTCCACACTACACTCTCACCAGGTCCACACTACACTCTCACCAGGTCCACACTACACTCTCACCAGGTCCACACTCCACACTACACTCTCACCAGGTCCGCACTATACACTCACCAGGTCCACACTATACACTCACCAGGTCCACACTACACTCTCCACACTACACTCTCACCAGGTCCACACTACACTCTCACCTGGTCCACACTACACTCTCACCAGGTCCACACTACACTCTCACCAGGTCCACACTACACTACACTCTCACCAGGTCCACACTACACTCTCACCAGGTCCACACTACACTCTCACCAGGTCCACACTACACTACACTCTCGCCAGGTCCACACTACACTCTCACCAGGTCCACACTACACTCTCACCAGGTCCACACTACACTCTCACCAGGTCCACACTACACTCTCACCAGGTCCACACTACACTCTCACCAGGTCCACACTACACTCTCACCAGGTCCACACTACACTCTCACCAGGTCCACACTACACTCTCACCAGGTCCACACTACACTCTCACCAGGTCCACACTACACACTCACCAGGTCCACACTACACTCTCACCAGGTCCACACTACACTCTCACCAGGTCCACACTACACTCTCACCAGGTCCACACTACACTCTCACCAGGTCCACACTACACTCTCACCAGGTCCACACTACACTCTCACCAGGTCCACACTACACTCTCACCAGGTCCACACTACACTCTCACCAGGTCCACACTACACTCTCACCAGGTCCACACTACACTCACCAGGTCCACACTACACTCACCAGGTCCACACTACACTCTCACCAGGTCCACACTACACTCTCACCAGGTCCACACTACACTCTCACCAGGTCCACACTACACTCTCACCAGGTCCACACTACACTCTCACCAGGTCCACACTACACTCTCACCAGGTCCACACTACACTCTCACCAGGTCCACACTACACTCTCACCAGGTCCACACTACACTCTCACCAGGTCCACACTACACTCTCACCAGGTCCACACTACACTCTCACCAGGTCCACACTACACTCTCACCAGGTCCACACTACACTCTCACCAGGTCCACACTACACTCTCACCAGGTCCACACTACACTCTCACCAGGTCCACACTACACTCTCACCAGGTCCACACTACACTCTCACCAGGTCCACACTACACTCTCACCAGGTCCACACTACACTCTCACCAGGTCCACACTACACTCTCACCAGGTCCACACTACACTCTCACCAGGTCCACACTACACTCTCACCAGGTCCACACTACACTCTCACCAGGACCACACTACACTCTCACAAGGTCCACACTACACTCTCACCAGGTCCACACTACACTCTCACCAGGTCCACACTACACTCTCACCAGGTCCACACTACACTCTCACCAGGTCCACACTACACTCTCACCAGGTCCACACTACACTCTCACCAGGTCCACACTACACTCTCACCAGGTCCACACTACACTCTCACCAGGTCCGCACTACACTCTCACCAGGTCCACACTACACTCTCACCAGGTCCACACTACACTCTCACCAGGTCCACACTACACTCTCACCAGGTCCACACTACACTCTCACCAGGTCCACACTACACTCTCACCAGGTCCACACTACACTCTCACCAGGTCCACACTACACTCTCACCAGGTCCACACTACACTCTCACCAGGTCCACACTACACTCTCACCAGGTCCACACTACACTCTCACCAGGTCCACACTACACTCTCACCAGGTCCACACTACACTCTCACCAGGTCCACACTACACTCTCACCAGGTCCACACTACACTCTCACCAGGTCCACACTACACTCTCACCAGGTCCACACTACACTCTCACCAGGTCCACACTACACTCTCACCAGGTCCACACTACACTCTCACCAGGTCCACACTACACTCTCACCAGGTCCACACTACACTCTCACCAGGTCCACACTACACTCTCACCAGGTCCACACTACACTCTCACCAGGTCCACACTACACTCTCACCAGGTCCACACTACACTCTCCTGAAGAATAGGTAGTTGAAATGAAGTTAAAATTCTTCATGTATCCTCTGATACGATGATAAAATGATAAGCCTTGATACATAAAAAAATATCTAAAAAGGTTTTATATGGTATGTAGATGAATGGTTCAGAGAACCGACATGTTGATAAATTAGACACATGTGCAACTCTTGGGTATCTTTTCTGAGGAAACTTTTCGCCACACAGTGGCTTAATCAGTCCATATAAAGGAGAATTGTGAAGAACAGGCAGAGAATAAGGTAATCAGTCCCTCAACCTTGAGTCGATGTGG
>NW_027197391.1:60000-62421 GCF_038502225.1 Cherax quadricarinatus
TTGCACACTGGTCAGTACGGCTCTCCTGCACACTAGTCAGAACGACTATCCTGCGCACTGGTCAGTACGACTATATTGCACACTGGTCTGTACGGCTCTCCTGCACACTAGTCAGAACGCCTATCCTGCACACTGGTCAGTACGACTCTCCTGCACATTGGTCAGTACGACTCTCCTGCACACTGGTTAGTACGACTCTCCTGCAAACTAGTCAGTATGACTCTCTTGCACACTAGTCAGTACGACTCTCCTGCACACTGGTCAGTACGACTCTCCTGCACACTGGTCAGTACGGCTCTCCTGCACACTGGTCAGTACGACTCTCCTGCACACTGGTCAGTACGACTCTCGTGCACACTAGTCAGTACGACTCTCCTGCACACTGGTCAGTACGACTCTCGTGCACACTAGTCAGTACGACTCTCCTGCACACTGGTCAGTACGACTCTCCTGCACACTGGTCAGTACGACTCTCCTGCACACTGGTAAGTACGACTCTCCTGCACACTGGTCAGTACGACTCTTCTGCACACTGGTCAGTACGACTCTCCTGCACACTGGTCAGTACGGCTCTCCTGCACACTGGTCAGTACGACTCTCCTGCACACTGGTCAGTACTACTCTCCTGCACACTGGTCAGTACGACTCTACTGCACACTGGTCAGTACGACTCTCCTGCACACTAGTCAGAACGACTCTCCTGCACACTGGTCAGTACGACTCTCCTGCACACTAGTCAGTACGACTCTCCTGCACACTGGTCAGTACGACTCTCCTGCACACTAGTCAGAACGACTATCCTGCACACTGGTCAGTACGACTCTCCTGCACACTAGTCAGTACGACTCTCCTGCACACTGGTCAGTACGACTCTCCTGCACACTAGTCAGAATGACTCTCCTGCACACTAGTCAGAACGACTCTCCTGCACACTGGTTAGTACGACTCTCCTGCACACTAGTCAGTACGACTCTCCTGCACACTGGTCAGTACGACTCTCCTGCACACTAGTCAGTGCGACTCTCCTGCACACTGGTCAGTACGACTCTCTTGCACACTGGTCAGTACGACTCTCCTGCACACTGGTCAGTACGACTCTCCTGCACACTGGTCAGTACGACTCTCCTGCACACTGGTCAGTACGACGCTCCTGCACACTGGTCAGTACGACTCTCCTGCACACTGGTCAGTACGACTCTCCTGCACACTGGTCAGTACGACTCTCCTGCACCCTAGTCAGTACGACTTTCCTGCACACTGGTCAGTACGACTCTCCTGTACACTGGTCAGTACGACTATCCTGTACACTGGTGAATACCACTCTATTGCACACTGGGTCAGTGCGACTCTCCTGCACACTGGTCAGTACGACTCTCTTGCACACTGGTCAGTACGACTCTCCTACACACTGGTCAGTACGACTCTCATGCACACTGGTCAGTACGACTCTCCTGCACACTGGTCAGTACGACTCTCTTGCACACTGGTCAGTACGACTCTCCTACACACTAGTCAGTACGACTCTCCTGCACACTGGTCAGTACGACTCTCCTGCACACTAGTCAGTACGACTCTCCTGCACACTGGTCAGTACGACTCTCCTGTACACTGTCATGGTCTGTCGTGTCGTCATATTTTATACAATTATTGTTGCTTTGTAATTTACTGCGATGTATCATTGTTAACATATATTATACCTTGATGGTTTGGCACACAATGTTATTTCCTTAATCTTAATGTTTATATCATAACGAATACTTAATGTTAATGTTTAGGTGAAGTTAACGTGGTATGTGAACATCGTGCAGATCATAACAATTAAAAGTAGTAAACTTCTGTTTGTGAGTAACTGCTAACTTAAATTATTTTCAGTTAGGAAAAACTTTCTTAAAAGATGCAGTGATATAATATTAATCAAAAGAAGGATGGGATATGATGATATAAGGATGATCTGGTATGGGATATAAGGATGATCTGGAATGGGATATAAGGATGATCTGGTATGGGATATAAGTATGATCTGGTATGGGATATAAGGATGATCTGGTATGAGATATAAGGATGATCTGGTATGGGATATAAGGATGATCTGGTATGGGATATAAGGATGATCTGGTATGGGATATAAGGATGATCTGGTATGGGATATAAGGATGATCTGGTATGGGATATAAGGATGATCTGGTATGGGATATAAGGATGATCTGGTATGGGATATAAGGATGATCTGGTATGAGATATAAGGTTGATCTGGTATGGGATATAAGGATGATCTGGTATGGGATGTAAGGATGATCTGGTATGGGATATAAGGATGATCTGGTATGGGATATAAGGATGATCTGGTATGGGATATAAGGATGATCTGGTATGGGATATAAGGATGATCTGGTATGGGATATAAGGATGATCTGGTATGGG
>NW_027197392.1:0-47500 GCF_038502225.1 Cherax quadricarinatus
GAAGTTACATTATCATCATGGAAGTTACATTATCCTCATGGTAGTTACATTATCATCATGGAAGTTATATTATCATCATGATAGGTATATTATCCTCATGGTAGTTACATTATCATCATGGAAGTTACATTATCATCATGGAAGTTACATTATCCTCATGGTAGTTACATAATCATCATGGAAGTTACATTATCCTCATGGTAGTTACATTATCATCATGGAAGTTATATTATCATCATGATAGGTATATTATCCTCATGGTAGTTATATTATCCTCATGGTAGTTATATTATCCTCATGGTAGTTATATTATCCTCATGGTAGTTATATTATCCTCATGGAAGTTATATTATCCTCATGGTAGTTATATTATCCTCATGGTAGTTATATTATCCTCATGGTAGTTATATTATCCTCATGGAAGTTATATTATCCTCATGGAAGTTACATTATCATCATGGAAGTTATATTATCATCCTGGAAGTTACATTATCCACATGGTAGTTACATTATCATCATGGGAGTTATATTATCATCATGGAAGTTACATTATCATCATAGAAGTTACATTATCATCATGGGAGTTACATTATCATCATGGAAGTTACATTATCATCATAGAAGTTACATTATCATCATGGGAGTTACATTATCATCATAGAAGTTACATTATCATCATAAAAGTTACATTATCATCATAGAAGTTACATTATCATCATGGGAGTTACATTATCATCATGGAAGTTACATTATCATCATAGAAGTTACATTATCATCATAGAAGTTACATTATCATCATGGAAGTTACATTATCATCATGGAAGTTACATTATCATCATGGAAGTTACATTATCATCATAAAAGTTACATTATCATCATAAAAGTTACATTATCATCATAAAAGTTACATTATCATCATAAAAGTTACATTATCATCATAAAATTTACATTATCATCATGGGAGTTACATTATAATCATAGAAGTTACATTATCATCATGGAAGTTACATTATCATCATGGAAGTTACATTATCATCATAGAAGTTACATTATCATCATGGGAGTTACATTATCATCATGGAAGTTACATTATCATCATGGGAGTTACATTATCATCATGGGAGTTACATTATCATCATGGAAGTTACATTATCATCATGGGAGTTACATTATCATCATGGAAGTTACATTATCATCATGGAAGTTACATTATCATCATGGAAGCTACATTATCATCATGGAAGTTACATTATCATCATGGAAGCTACATTATCATCATGGAAGTTACATTATCATCATGGAAGTTACGTAATCATCATGAAAGTTACATTATCATCATGGAAGTTACATTATCATCATGGAAGTTACATTATCATCATGGAAGTTACATTATCATCATGGAAGTTATATTATCATCATGGAAGTTACATTATCCGCATGGTAGTTACATTATCCTCATGGTAGTTACATTATCATCATGGAAGTTACATTATCATCATGGAAGTTACATTATCTTCATGGAAGTTACATTATCATCATGGAAGTTACATTATCATCATGGAAGTTACATTATCATCATGGAAGTTACATTATCATCATGGAAGTTACATTATCATCATGGAAGTTACATTATCATCATGGAAGTTACATTATCATCATGGAAGTTACGTAATCATCATGAAAGTTACATTATCATCATGGAAGTTACATTATCATCATGGAAGTTACATTATCATCATGGAAGTTATATTATCATCCTGGAAGTTACATTATCCACATGGTAGTTACATTATCATCATGGAAGTTATATTATCATCATGGAAGTTACATTATCATCATGGAAGTTACATTATCATCATGGAAGTTATATTATCATCATGGAAGTTACATTATCCACATGGTAGTTACATTATCCTCATGGTAGTTACATTATCATCATGGAAGTTACATTATCATCATGGAAGTTACATTATCATCATGGAAGTTACATTATCATCATGGAAGTTACATTATCATCATGGAAGTTACATTATCATCATGGAAGTTACATTATCATCATGGAAGTTACATTATCATCATGGAAGGTACATTATCATCATGGAAGTTACATTATCATCATGGAAGTTACGTAATCATCATGAAAGTTACATTATCATCATGGAAGTTACATTATCATCATGGAAGTTACATTATCATCATGGAAGTTACATTATCATCATGGAAGTTATATTATCATCATGGAAGTTACATTATCATCATGGAAGTTACATTATCATCATGGAAGTTACATTATCATCATGGAAGTTACATTATCATCATGGAAGTTACATTATCATCATGGAAGTTACATTATCATCATGGAAGTTACATTATCATCATGGAAGTTACATTATCATCATGGAAGTTACATTATCATCATAGAAGGGTTGAAGATAATTAAATGCGACACTCAGAAATTACCGCATGGAAAACAGTTGTTTAATAATTAAATTTTTTCCAAGAAAGCAAACTGGGAAGTACACACGACACAATCAATACAAAGCTAACTGGGAAGTACACACGACACAATCAATACAAAGCAAACTGGGAAGTACACACGACACAATCAGTACAAAGCAAACTGGGAAGTACACACGACACAATCAGTACAAAGCAAACTGGGAAGTACACACGACACAATCAGTACAAAGCAAACTGGGAAGTACACACGACACAATCAGTACAAAGCAAACTGGGAAGTACACACGACACAATCAGTACAAAGCAAACTAGGAAGTACACACGACACAATCAGTACAAAGCAAACTGGGAAGTACACACGACACAATCAGTACAAAGCAAACAGGGAAGTACACACGACACACTCCGTACAAAGCAAACTAGGAAATACACACGACACAATCAGTAAAAAAGCAAACTGGGAAGTACACACGACACAATCAGTACAAAGCAAACTAAAGCAAACTCAGAACAAAGCAAACTAGGAAGTACACACGACACAATCAGTAAAAAAGCAAACTGGGAAGTACACACGACACAATCAATACAAAGCAAACTGGGAAGTACACACGACACAATCAATACAAAGCAAACTGGGAAGTACACACGACACAATCAATACAAAGCAAACTGGGAAGTACACACGACACAATCAATACAAAGCAAACTGGGAAGTACACACGAAACAATCAATACAAAGCAAACTGGGAAGTACACACGAAACAATCAATACAAAGCAAACTGGGAAGTACACACGACACAATCAATACAAAGCAAACTGGGAAGTACACACGACACAATCAATACAAAGCAAACTGGGAAGTACACACGACACAATCAGTACAAAGCAAACTGGGAAGTACACACGACACAATCAATACAAAGCAAACTGGGAAGTACACACGACACAATCAGTACAAAGCAAACTGGGAAGTACACACGACACAATCAATACAAAGCAAACTGGGAAGTACACACGACACAATCAATACAAAGCAAACTGGGAAGTACACACGACACAATCAGTACAAAGCAAACTGGGAAGTACACACGACACAATCAGTACAAAGCAAACTGGGAAGTACACATGACACAATCAGTACAAACCAAACTGGGAAGTACACATAACACAATCAGTACAAAGCAAACTGGGAAGTACACACGACACAATCAGTACAAAGCAAACTGGGAAGTACACACGACACAATCAGTACAAAGCAAACTGGGAAGTACACACGACACAATCAGTACAAAGCAAACTGGGAAGTACACACGACACAATCAGTACAAAGCAAACTGGGAAGTACACACGACACAATCAGTACAAAGCAAACTGGGAAGTACACACGACACAATCAGTACAAAGCAAACTGGGAAGTACACACGACACAATCAGTACAAAGCAAACTGGGAAGTACACACGACACAATCAATACAAAGCAAACTGGGAAGTACACACGACACAATCAATACAAAGCAAACTGGGAAGTACACACGACACAATCAATACAAAGCAAACTTGGAAGTACACACGACACAATCAATAAAGCAAACTGGGAAGTGCACATGACACTATCAATATAAACTTTTCTCTCAGGAAGATTTATAAAGGTGGAGACACGTTGAAGAGTACAGTAAGAAAGTAAGTCAGTAAGTAACCATGTTTTATGTAAGCTTTGTGCACATATTTGGTTTATCACTGGTCCTGATGCACTCAGATATTATAGACACACATAATACCATTAAGTTTATTTTACTTAGGATAACTAAAGTCAGACAATGACATATTTCTGATCAGTAGAAATATTCTTCAAATATTTCACAAAAACCAAATGATTAATAAAATTGGCACATGATAACTTACACAACGTCACATAAAGTGTTTGTTTTCTTAAGGTAAACATCACAGAATTTTCCAGTTAGTGCACAAAATCCAACAAAATTTGAACCTACACCTGCCTAAGTTCCATTCATTTAACACAACGTATCAGCCATTGAAGATTAAAGCGTTTTAAAAAAAATATATATATATTTTCGTTGATAGAATCTACAATACTGGTGCTGCTGATGTGGGATTTTTGCTGAGAGTAGAATAATAATAAGGAAATAAAAACAAATGATTGTTATCTCGTTATTTTCCAGGAATCAGTTTTATCTGTGTTTCACTCTGTACCAAGTGATTTATAGGATTGTATTGCCCAGTGTAGTGTGAGTCAACGTATGTTTGAATATATATTGTGTCTTGACAGTTTCAGATATGGATCCAAGTAACGTATCGCAGACAGTGGTAACGTATCGCAGACAGTGGTAACAGACAGACGTAAACCGGCTTTCCATCAGACAATGTTTTGTTCCATGCGGTGTATTATCAAGTCATGATTTGTAGATGAATGGTTCACAGAACTGACACGTTGATAAATTAGACACATGTGCAACTCTTGGGTATCTTTATTGAGGAAACGTTGATGGATTGACCACATCGACTCAAGGTTGAGGGACTGATTACCTCATTCTCCTCCTGTTCTTCAAAATTCTCCTTTGTATGGACTGATGAAGCCACGTGTGGCGAAACGTTTCCTCAATAAAGATACCCAAGAGTTGCACATGTGTCTAATCAAGTCATGATTTGTAAAAGTAATACACGGAAAGAAGAGTGTTTTGCTGAGCGCTTGTCCTGCTTCCTGAGTCAGTTCTTTGGTATCTTAAGACGCTTCAGTTAAGCGTTGTATTTGTTATTACTGGGAATTATAAATATTTCTCTCTGCTCACTCGTTTTTCAGTCTTAGCATGATGTTTACTTTTAACTAAATAAAGATCTGACTAACATATAAGATAATTAACTTACCCCGCATAGGATGCCTAAAGACGCACCCTATGAGGGACCTCAATTATTTTGCTTCAACATACTTTGATCTTATATATGTTGACGCTCCAATATGATGGTCTTCCCGAACTTGACATAGCTTAGGGTCTAGTAAAATCCCGTCCATGCCTACAATAGCTAGCTAACACCCATGTACCTACTTACTGCTAAATGACTAGCAGCAAGTACTGGCAAAAACCCATGAGCCTACTTACTGCTAAAAGAAAAGCGGTAACAGTCAGCTATCACCTAGGTACTTACTTCTAAGAAAACAGCGATAATAGTCGGCTAACACAGGCCCATGTACTCAACCCCAGGCCCAGACTCGTGGAACTATGTGTTCATTAAGAACTGAAAGAAACCCCTTTCACGTGCCCAAAGTATGCTATGGAGAAAGAGCTTAGATATGGGTGAAATTCCACAGTCACTAAAAACATCGGATATAGCCCCGCTCCATAAAGGTGGCAGCGAAGCATTAGCTAAGAACTATAGACCAATAGCTCTAACATGGGCTCAGAGCAGGTCGCTCCTGCCTCTCGCAAATACTGGAGCACTATGATATGGTCTTGGATGCATTGGAAGACAAACAGAATGCAGATGTAGTATATACAGATTTTCCAAAAGCCTTTGACAAGTGCGACCATGGTAAAATAGTGCATAAAATACGTGCTAAAGGGATAACTGGCAAAGTGGACAGATGGATCTTCAACTTTCTAACCAATCGAACACAAAGAGTGGTAAACAGAGTTAACTCGGAAGTTGCGATAGTGAAGAGCTCTGTTCCGCAAGACACAGTACTCGCCCCCATCCTTTTCCTCATCCTCATATCAAACAAAGACAGAGATATAAACCATAGCACTGTACATGTATCATCCTTCACGGTCGATACTAGGATCTGCATGAGTGTGTCATCCACTGAGGACGCGGTGAGTGTGTCATCCACTGAGGACGCGGTGAGTGTGTCATCCACTGAGGACGCGGTGAGTGTGTCATCCACTGAGGACGCGGTGAGTGTGTCATCCACTGAGGACGCGGTGAGTGTGTCATCCACTGAGGACGCGGTGAGTGTGTCATCCACTGAGGACGCGGTGAGTGTGTCATCCACTGAGGACGCGGTGAGTGTGTCATCCACTGAGGACGCGGTGAGTGTGTCATCCACTGAGGACGCGGTGAATCTCCAAGAAGATATAAACCAAGTTTTCCTAAAGTGCCCCGAGAACAGTGTAATGTCCGATGAAGACAAGTGCCAACTACTTCATAAGGAAAACTGGAGAAAATGATAGCTAGAACTGAGTATACTGCAATCTCTAATCACACAATAGAAGAGAAAAGTAATGTGAAGGACCTGGGAGTGGTAATGTCTTAGGATCCCACCTCCAAGGATCACAACAGTGCCACTATCGAGAAAAATGATTGGATGGATAATGAGAACGTTCATAACTAGAGATAAAAGCCAATGATGACCCTTTTTAAAACACTTGTTCTCTCCAGGTTGGAATACTGCTGTACATTAACATCTCCATTCAAGGCAGGTGAAATCGCAGATCTAGAGAATGTACAGAGAGCCTTTACCGCACATATAAGTTCCGTCAAACACTTTAACTACTGGTAACACTTGGAAGCACTTGACTTGTACTCACTAGAGCGCAGGCTAGAGAGATACATCATAATTTACATCTGGAAAATCTTAGAGGGACTGGTCCTTAATCTGTACACAGAAATCACTCCCTACGAAAGCAAAAGACTTGGAAGATGATGCTATTAGTCAACTAAGATGAAACACAATAAGTGTCCGTGGCCCAAGACTGTTCAACAGCCTCCCACCAGCCTTAATTGAAATTACCAATAGGCCCCTGGCAACCTTCAGGAAGGAGTTGGACAGATATCTAAAGTCAGTGCCGAATCAGCCGGACTGTGGATTACGTTGGATTACGTGCTGCTAGCAGTAACAGCCTAGTTGATCAGGCCCTGATCAACTGCGAGACCTGGTCGTGGACCGGGACACAGGGGCGTTGAGCCCCGGAATACCCTCCAGGTAGACTCCAGGTAGATCTACTTACTTCAAAGAGAATAGTGACAACAGTCACCTAACACCCAGGTACCTAGTTATAACTAGAAGAATAGTGACAACAGTCAGCTAACACCCTGGTACCTGCTTACTACTAGGAGAATAGTGACAACAGTCCCCTGACACCCAGGTACCTGCTTACTACTAGGAGAATAGTGACAACATTCAGTTAACACCCAGGTACCTGCTTACTACTAGGAGAAAAGTTATAACAGTCAGCTAACACCCAGGTACCTGCTTACTACTAGAAGAATAGTGACAACAGTCACCTGACACCCAGGTACCTGCTTACTGCTAGCAGAATAGTGACAACATTCAGCTATTACCCAGGTACCTGCTTACTACTAAGAGAATAGTGATAACAGTCAGCTAACACCCAGGTACCTGCTTACTACTAAGAGAATAGTGATAACAGTCAGCTAACACCCAGGTACTTGCTTACTGCTAGCAGAATAGTGACAACATTCAGGTATCACCCAGGTACCTGTTTACTACTAGGAGAATAGTGACAACAGTCACCTGACACATAGGTACCTGCTTACTACTAGGAGAATAGTGACAACAGTCACCTGACACCCAGGTACCTGCTTACTACTAGGAGAATAGTGACAACAGTCACCTGACACCCAGGTACCTGCTTACTACTAGGAGAATAGTGACAACAGTCAGCTAACACCCAGGTACCTGCTTACTACTAGGAGAATAGTGACAACAGTCAGCTAACACCCAGGTACCTGCTTACTACTAGGAGAATAGTGACAACAGTCAGCTAACACCCAGGTACCTGCTTACTACTAGGAGAATAGTGACAACAGTCAGCTAACACCCAGGTACCTGCTTACTACTAAGAGAATAGTGATAACAGTCAGCTAACACCCAGGTACCTGCTTACTACTAAGAGAATAGTGATAACAGTCAGCTAACACCCAGATACCTGCTTACTGCTAGCAGAATAGTGACAACATTCAGCTAACACCCAGGTACCTGCTTACTACTAGGAGAATAGCTGCCAAAATGTGATCTGGACGCTGTAACACTGTGACAACAATGGGTCTGACAAACATAAGTGAAGGTGACCTCCGTACAGTCTGCCTGGGGACAAGTATCCAGCTGACTCATCACTAACCACTTCTGGCAGGATGTTATAAAGATCTCCACGTGTGCTGGTACACGTACGCACTGAGTTGTACCGAGTTGTACTCACTGAGTTGTACTCACTGATTTTCAGTCACTGAGCTGTACTTGATCAGTTGGACTCACTGAGTTGTACTTGTGAGGAATTTTGTGACTCCGCAGGTCCGTTATGCCCCCCCCCCCATCAGTAAGAGGAATATGCGGAAGACGTCTCAATTCTGACTATTCTTAATTCTAAGAATTAGCCTCGTAACTCCTAGGTTAATTATGCTCCACAATTTCTACGTTACTACTACATATATTTAAGCTAAGTTACAGATAGTCGTTAGCTTACTGTAGCAATTCTACGTCCCATACATTAAGCTATGGACAACTTCAGTCCGGGATTAGGAGTGCCGGTGGGCTGGGCTGAGAGGTCAGTCCCAGCAAAGCTAGTGACCGTGACGCACAAATCCCCGGCCGTGCGCGGTAAATTACCAATCGTGTAACTTATGTACCAGCTGCGTACAGGCATCCTCGGTAACAGGAGGAGGCAGCTGTAACGGACTCAGCAGGTATTCTCAGGTGTTTCCGGCCTTCTGCCTCGGCGTAATTATTCTACTTCTACTATACTCTGTATACCTGTGCGGGGACTGGCCACCCACAGTCAGAGTTTACCATCGCAGCTCCCTGTAAAACACTGCCTAGTGTGGGGAATCAAGATTAGTACACACTGATTGAATTGATAAATTAGATACATGTGCAACACTTGCGTATCTTTAATGAGGAAACGTTTCGCCACACAGTGGATTCATCAGTCAACACAAAGAAGAATGATGAAGAACAGGAGGAGTTTGAGGTAATCAGTCCCTCAGCCTGAAGTAGATGTAATCAGATCATCAGTCTTGAAAAAAGTACAACACGAAGAAGTGGCTTATATACTGTAGACAGATGAGGGGTAGCAGTTGGTATCACACTGGGCATACCCAAGGTGGAAGTAGGTCGTGCCTCAATGTTAGGCAAGTGAAGAATTCCCTGTATTAAGATCCCAAGATGTTCCTGTGTCTGACAGGAATGTAGACAAATGGTTCAGAGAACCGGCAAGTTGACCTACTTTAACATTTCGATTTATCGAATGTGATACCACTTACGACTGTTCCACCTCACCTGCTTAGAGTATATAAGCAACTTCATGTGTATATGATGTATTCATTTCAAGATTGAAAGACTGATTACATCGGCTCCAGGCTGAGGGACTGTTTACCTCAAACATCTCCTGTTCATCACCATTCTCCTTTGAATGGGCTGATGATGCCACTGTGTGGCGAAACGTTTCCTCAGTAAAGACACCCAAGCGTTGCGCATGAGTCTAATTTAAAAACTTGTCGGTTCTATGAGCCATCAATCTACAATGAATTAAACTGGAATGGAACGGCAGTTTCAGACTGAATCCGGCACCAATAACCCTTGACAGTCGTGCTTCAGACTGAACCCGGCCCCAATAACCTTTGCCAGTCGGGCTTCAGACTGAACCCGGCACAAGTAACCCTCGCCAGTCGTGCTTCAGACCGAACTCGTCACCAATAACTCTTGCCAGTCGTGCTTAAGACTGATCCCGGCACAAATAACCCTTGCCAGTCGTGCTTCAGGCTGATCCTGGTGCCAATAACCCCTGCCAGTCGTGCTTTAGACTGAACCCAGAATCTATAACACTTGCCAGTTGTGCTTCAGACTGATCCCTGCAACAATAACCCTTGCAAAAAAAAAAAAACTCGGCAAAAAAAAAAACTCGGCAAAAAAAAAAACTCGCAAATCATGCTTCAGACTGATCCCTGCACCAATAACCCTGGCCAGTTGTGCTTCAGACTGATCCAGGCAACAAAAATCAATGCCAGTCGTGTTTCAGTCTGATCCCGGCACCAATAACCCTGGCCAGCCGTGCTTCAGATTAAACTCGGCACCGATAATCCGGGCCAGTTGTGCCTCAAACTGCTCCCGGCACCAATAACTCATGCCAGTCGTGCTTCAGACTTATCTCAGAAGAAATAACCCTTTCCAGTTGTCCTTCAGACTGATCCCGGCACCAATAACTCTTGCCAGTCGTGCTTTACACTGAACGAAAAAACCTATAACCCTTGCCAGACCTGCATCAAACTGATCCCATCTCCAAATAACCCTGTTTAGTTGTCCTACAAACTGATCCAGACACCAATAACCGTTGCCAGTTGTACTTCAAACTGATCCGGGCAACCATAACACTTGCCAGTTGTGTTTCAGACTGATCTTGGCACCAATAACTCCTGCCAATCGTGCTTCAGACTGACCCTGGCACCAATAACCTCTGCCAGTCGTGCTTAAGAATGATCCCGGCACCAATAACCATTGACAGCTGTACTTCAGACTGATCCTGACACTAATAGCCCCTGCCAGTCGTGCTTCAGACTGAACCTGGCACTAAATACCCCAGCCAATTTTGCTTCAAACTGATCCCAGCACAAAGAACCCTTGCAAGTTGTGCATTTAACTGAACCTGGAACCTATAACCCTTGAAACTGATCCAGGCACCAATAACTTTGGCCAGTCGTGCTTCAGACTGATCTCCTGACCAATAACCATGGCCGGTCGTGCTTCAGATTGATCTCGGCACCAATAACCAGGGCCAGTTGCGCCTCGGCACCAATAACTCAAGCCAATCATGCTTCAGACTGATCCCGGCACCAAAAACTCCTGCAAGTCTTGGTTCAGACTGATTCCGACAACAATAATCTCTGCAAGTCGTGCTTCAGGCTGATCCCTGCACCAATAACCCTGGCCAGTCGTGCTTCAGATTGATCCTGGAACCAATAACTCTTGCTATTTGTGCTTCAGACTGAACCCAGCACCAATAAAGCGTGCAAGACGTGCATCAGATTGAACTGAGCACCAATAACCCCTGCAAGTCATTTTTCAGACTGATGCCGGCACCAATAACCCTTGCCAGTTGTGTTTCAGATTGATACCGCCACCAATAACCTCAGCTAGTTGTGCTTCAGCCTGAACACGGCACCAATAACCCTGGCCAATTTTGCTTCAGACTGATACTTGCAACAATAACCCTTGCCAGTTGTGTTTCAGACTGATCCCTGCACCAATATCCCTTGCCAGTCATGCTTCAAACTGAACCAGGCACAAAAAACCCTAGCTAGTCGTGCTTCAAACTGATCATGGCACCAATACCCTCTGCCAGTTGTGCTTCAGACTGATCCCGGCACCAATAACCCTTGCCAATTGTGCGTCACACTGATCCCGGCACCAATAACCCTGGCCAATCGTGCTTCAGATTGATCTCGGCACAAATAACCCGTGCCAGTTGTGCTTCAGACTGATCCCAGCAAAATAACCCCTGCCAATCGTGCTTCAGACTAAACTTGGCACCAATAACCCTGGCCAATTTTGCTTCACACTGATCTCTGCACCAAATAGCCATTGCCAGTTGTGTTTCAGACTGATCCCGGCACCACCAAACCATCCCAGTCGTGTTTGAGACTGATGCCGGCACCAATAACCCTTGCAAGTTATGCTTCAGACTGATCCCTGCACTAATAAGCCTTGTCAGTTGTGCTTCAGACTTATCCCGGCACCAATATTTCCTGCCAGTGGTGCTTCAGACTGAACCTAGCCCCAATAACCCTGGCCAATTGTGCTTCAGACTGAATGTGGCACCAACAACCCTTGCCAGTCGTGTTTTTGAGGTTAGTTGTCGTACAAACTGATTCAGGCACCAATAACCCTTGCCATTTGTGCTTCAGACTGTTCACGGCACCAATAACTCTTGCCAGTCGTGCTTCAAACGTCACCCGGCACCAATATCTTTTGCTAACTGTGCTTCAGACTGAACCCGGCACAAATAACCCTTGCCAGTCGTGCTTTACACTGAACGAAAAAACCTATAACCCTTGCCAGACCTGCATCAAACTGATCCCAACTCCAAATAACCCTGTTTAGTTGTCCTACAAACTGATCCAGACACCAATAACCGTTGCCAATTGTACTTCAAACTGATCCGGGCAACCATAACACTTGCCAGTTGTGCTTCAGACTGATCCTGGCACCAATAACTCCTGCCAATCGTGCTTCAGACTGACCCTGGCACCAATAACCTCTGCCAGTCGTGCTTAAGAATGATCCCGGCACCAAAAACCATTGACAGCTGTACTTCAGACTGATCCTGACACTAATAGCCCCTGCCAGTCCTGCTTCAGACTGAACCTGGCACTAAATACCCCAGCCAATTTTGCTTCAAACTGATCCCAGCACAAAGAACCCTTGCAAGTTGTGCAATTGACTGAACCTGGAACCTATAACCCTTGAAACTGATCCAGGCACCAATAACTTTGGCCAGTCGTGCTTCAGACTGATCTCCTGACCAAAAACCATGGCCGGTCGTGCTTCAGATTAATCTCGGCACCAATAACCAGGGCCAGTTGCGCCTCGGCACCAAAAACTCAAGCCAATCATGCCTCAGACTGATCCCGGCACCAAAAACCCCTGCAAGTCTTGGTTCAGACTGATCCCGACAACAATAATCTCTGCAAGTCGTGCTTCAGGCTGATCCCTGTACCAATAACCCCTGCCAATCGTGCTTCAGACTAAACTTGGCACCAATAACTCTGGCCAATTTTGCTTCACACTGATCCTTGCACCAATAACCCTTGCCAGTTGTGTTTCAGACTGATCCCGGCACCACCAAACCATCCCAGTCGTGTTTGAGACTGATGCCGGCACCAATAACCCTTGCAAGTTATGCTTCAGACTGATCCCTGCACTAATATTTCCTGCCAGTGGTGCTTCAGACTGAACCTAGCCCCAATAACCCTGGCCAATTGTGCTTCAGACTGAATGTGGCACCAAGAACCCTTGCCAGTCGTGTTTTTGAGGTTAGTTGTCGTACAAACTGATTCAGGCACCAATAACCCTTGCCATTTGTGCTTCAGACTGTTCACGGCACCAATAATCCTTGCCAGTTGTGCTTCAGACTAATCCCGGCACCAATAACCCTTGCCAGTTGTCCTCAGACTGATCACGACACCAGTAACCTTTCCCAGTCGTGCTTCCGACTGATCCAGGCACCAATAACCTTTGCCATTCGTGCTTCAGACTGACCCCTGGACCAATAACCCTTTCCAATCATGTTTCAGACTGATCCTGTCATCAATAACCCTGGCCAGTTGTGCTTCAGACTGATCCCTGCACGAATATTAACCTTTGCCAGTTGTGATTCAGACTGATCTCGGGACCAATAACCCATGCGAGTAATGCACCTATAACCCTGGCTAGATGTGTTTCAAACTGATCCCAGAACCAATTACCCTTGCCAGATGTGCATCAGACTGATCCCGGCACCAGCAACCCTTGCCACTTATGCTTCAGTCTGATCCGGGCACAAATAACCCATGCCAGACAGTGCTTCAGTCTTATCCTGTCAACAATAACCCTTGTCAGTTGTGCTTCAGACTGAACCAGGCACCAATAGCACCTGAAAGTCGTCTTTCAGAGTGAATCTGGCACCAATAACCGTGGCCAATTTTGGTTCAAACTGATCCTGGCACAAATAACCGCTGCAAATCATGCTTTTGACTAAGCCCGGAGCCAATAACCCTTGCCAGACTTGTTTCAAACTGATCTTGACACCAATAACCTTGGCCAGTTGTGATTCAGACTGAAGCCGGCACCAATAACCCTGGCTAGTTGTGCTTCAAGCTGATCCCAGAACCAATTTCTCTTGCCAGATGCGCTTCAGACTGATCCCAGCACCAATAACACTTGCCAGTTATGCTTCAGACTGCTCCTGGCACCGATAACCCATGCCAGTTGTGCTTCAGATTGATCCCTGCACCAATAACCCCTGCACACTCATTCTTCAGGTTGATCAATGCACCAATAACCCTTGTCAGTTGTGCTTCAGACTGATCCTGGCACCAATAACCCATGCCAGTCGTGCTTCAGGTTGATCCCGGCAGCAACAACCCCTGCGAGTCGTGTTTAAGACTGATCCCGACACCATTAACCCTTTCCAGCTGTGCTTCACAGAGATCCCAGGACCAATAACCTTTGCCAGTCATGTTTCAGACTGAACCCGGCACCAATAATCCTGTCCAATTCCGCATCAGACTGATCCCACACCAACAACTCTTGCCATTTGTGCTTCAGACTGTTCCCGGCACCAATAATCCTTGCCAATTGTGCTTCCGACTGATCACGGCACCAGTAACCTTTCCCAGTCGTGCTTCCGACTGATCCCGGCACCAATAACCTTTGCCATTCGTGCTTCAGACTGACCCCTGGACCAGTAACCCTTTCCAATCATGTTTCAGACTGATCCTGGCATCAATAACCCTGGAAAATTGTGCTTCAGACTGATCCCTTCACAATTAACCATTGCCAGTTGTGTTTCAGACTGATCTCGGGACCAATAACCCAAGCCAGTAATACTTCAGATTTATCCTGGCACCAATAAACCCTGTCAGTTGTGCTTAAGACTGATCCCGGTACCAATAACCCTTCCCAGTCGTGCTTCAGACTGATCCCGGCACACATAACCCTGGCTAGATGTATTTCCAACTGATCCCAGAACCAATTACCCTTGCCAGATGTGCATCAGAGTGATCACGGCACCAGTAACCCTTGCCACTTATGCTTCAGTCTGATCCGGGCACAAATAACCCTTGCCAGAGGGTGCTTCAGTCTGATCCCGTCAACAATAACCCTTGTCAGTTGTGCTTCAGACTGCTCCCGGCACCAATAGCCCCTGTCAGTCGTCTTTCAGACTGAACATGGCGCCAATAACCCTGGCCAATTTTCGTTCAAACTGATCCTGGCACAAATAACCGCTGCAAATCGTGCTTTTGACTGAACCCGGAACCAATAACGCTTGCCAGACTTGCTTCAAACTGATCCTGACACCAATAACCTTGGCCAGTTGTGCTTCAGACTGAAGATGGCACCAATAACCCTGGCTAGTTGTGCTTCAGGCAGATACCAGAACCAATTTCTCTTGCCAGATGCGCTTCAGAGTGATCCCAGCACCAATAACACTTGCCAGTTATGCTTCAGACTGCTTCCGGCACCAATAACCAATGCCACTCGTGCTTCAGATTGATCCCTGCACCAATAACCCCTGCCATTCATTCTTCAGGCTGATCCCTGCACCAATATCCCTTGGCAGTTGTGCTTCAGACTGATCCTGGCACCAACAACCCCTGCCAGTCGTGCTTAAGACTGATCCTGGCACCATTAACAAATTCCAACTGTGCTTCACACAGATCCCAGCACCAATAACCATTGCCAGTCATGTTTCAGACTGAACCCGGCACCAATAATCCTGTCCAATTGCACATCAGACTGATCCCGGCACTAATAACCCTTGCCAATCGTGCTTCAAACTCATTCCAGCACCAATATCCCTTGCCAGTTGTGCTTCAGATTAATTACAGCACCAATAACCCTTGCCAGTTGCACTTGAGTATGATCCTGGCACCAATAACTCATGCCAGTCGTGCTTCAGACTGATCCCGGCACCAATAACCTTTGCCAGTCCTGCTTCCTACAGATCCCTGCACCAATGACGTTTTCCATTTGTGCTTCAGACTTAACCCGGCACCAATAACCATTGCCAGTCATGCTTCAGACTGAACCTGGGACCAATAACCCTTTCCATTCGTGCTTCAGACTGATCTCGGCACCATTAACCCCTGCCATTTGTGCTTCAGACTGATTCCTGCACTAATAATTCATTCTAGTCATTCTTCAGACTGACACCGGCACCAATAACTCGTGCCAGTCATGATTCAGACTGACTCCGGCACCAATAATCCTTGCCAGTTGTACTCCACACTTAACCCGGCACCAATAGCCCTTGCCAGTCGTGCTTCAGACGGATCCTAGGACCAAAAACCCTTGGCAGTCGTGCTTCAGACATATCCCAGCAGCACTAACCCTTGCTAGTTGTACTTCAGACTGATTTCTGCACCAATAACTCATACCAGTCGTGCTTCAGACTGACCCTGGCAAAATAACTCATGCCAGTCGTGCTTTAGACTGAACACGGCACCAATAACCCATGCCAGTCGTGCTTCAGACTTATCCTGGCATCAATAACTCATGCCAGTCGTAGTTCAGAGTGATCCCGGCACCAATAACAACCATTGCCAGTAGTGCTTCAGATTGACCCCAGGACCAATAACCCATGCCAGTTGTGCTTCAGACTGATCACGGCACCAATAACCCTTGCCAGTCGTGCTTCAGATGGAACCCGGCACCAGTAATCCTGGCCAGTTGTGCTTCAAACTGATTCCGGCACCAATAACCCTTGCAAGTCGTGCTTCAAACTGGTCCCGGCACCAATAACCCCTTCCAGACGAGCTTCAGACTGATCCCGGCCAAACAACCCCAACCAGGCGTGTTTCACACTGAAACCAGCACCAGTAACCCTGGCTTGTTGTGCTTCAAACTGGTCCCAGCACTAATAACTCTTCCCAGTTGTAGTTCAGACTGATCCCGCCACCAATAACCCCTGCCAGCCATGCTTCAGATTGATCCTCACGCCAGTAACCCCTGCCCGTCGTGCTTCAAACTGGTCCCAGCACTAATAACTCTTCCCAGTTGTGCTTCATACTGATCCCGGTAGCAGTAACCCTTGCGAGTAGTGCTTCAGACTGATCTCGGCACCAATAGTCCATGCCACTGGCGCTTCAGACTGAACCCGGCACCAATAACCCTAGCGAATTGTGCTTCAGAATGAACCTGGCACCAATAACCCTTGCCAGTCGTCCTTTTGACTGAACCAAGAACCTTTAACTCTTGCCAGACTTGCTTCAAACTAATACCGGCACCAATAACCCTGGTTAGTTGTGCTGCAAACTGATCCCGGCACCAATAAAACGTGCCAGTTGTGCTTCAGACTGATCCTGGCACCATTAACACCTGCCAGTCGTGCTTCAGATTTATCCCAGTACCAATAACCCATGCCAGTCGAGTTTCAGACTGATCCTGGCACGAATAACTACTGCCAGTTGAGCTTCAGACTGATCCTGGCACAAATAACCTCTGCCAGTCGTGCTTCATACTGACCCAGGCACCAGGAACCCTGCCTAATTGTGCTTCAAACTGATCCCGGCACCAATAATCATTGCAGTAGTGCTTCAGATTGACCCCAGGGCCAATACCCTTGCCAGTTGTTCTTCAGACTGATCCCGGCACCAATAACCCTTGCCAGTCGTGCCTCACATGCATCCCGGCACCAATTATCCTGGCCATTTGTGCTCCAAACTTATCCCGGCATCAATAACCCTATCCATTCGTGCTTCAGACTGATCTCGGCACCAATAACCCTTGCCACTCGTACTTCAGGCTGATCCCGGCACCAATAACCCATGCCAGCCGTGCTTTAGACTTATCCTGGCATCAATAACCCATGCCAGTCGTACTTCAGAGTGCTTCTGGCACTAATAACCCCTGACAATCGTGCTTCAGACTGATCCCAGCACCAATAACTATTTCCAGTTGTTCTTCAGACTGATCTCGGCACCAATAACCCTTGCCAGTCGTGCCTCAGATGGATCCCGGCACCAATAATCCTTGCCAGTTTTGCTCCAAACTGATCCCGGCATCAATAACCCCTGCCAGACGTGCTTCAGACTGATCCCGGCCAAAACAACCCTGGCCAGTCGTGCTTCACACTGAACCCGGCACCAGTAATCCTGGCTAGTTGTGCTACTAACTGATCTCAGCACCAATAACCCTTGCCTGTTGCGCTTCAGACTGAATCCGCCACCAATAACCCTTGCCAATTGTGGTTCAGACTGATCCCGTCACAAATAACCTCTGCCAGTCGTCCTTCAAATTGATTCTTGCGCCAATAGCCCCTGCCAGTCACGCTTCAAACTGATCCCATCACTAATAACTCTTCCCAGTTGTGCTTCAGACTTATCCCGGCACCAATAACCCTTGTAAGTTGTGCTTCAGACTGATCTCGGCACCAATAACCCATGCCACTGGTGCTTCAGACTGAACCTGGCACCAATGACCCTGCTCAATTGTGGTTCAGACTGAACCTGTCACCAATAACCCTTGCCAGCCGTCCTTTTGTCTGAACCAAGAACCTATAACTCTTGTCAGACTTGCTTCAAACTAATACTGGGACCAATAACCCTGGTTAGTTGTGCTGCAAACTGATCCCGGCGCCAATAAAACATGCCAGTCGAGCTTCAGACTGATCCTGGCACGAATAACTCCTGCCAGTTGCGCTTCAGACTGATCCCGGCACCAATAACCCCTGCGAGTCGTGCTTCATACTGACCAAGGCACCAGGAGCCCTGCCTAATTGTGCTTCAAACTGATCCCGGCTCCAATAACCCCTGCCTGTCGTTCTTGTGATTGAACCCGGAACCTATAACCCTTGAAAGATTTCCTTGAAACTGATCCTGACACAAGTAACCCTGTTCAGTTCTGCTTCAGACTGATATCTGCAACAATAATCTTTAACAGTTGTGTTTCAGACTGAACCAGGCACCTACAACCCTGGCTAGTTGTGTGTCAAACTGATCCCAGCACCAATTACCCTTCCCAGATGTGCTTCAGACTGATCCCGGCACAAATAACTCTTTCCAGTTGTGTTTCAGACTGATCTCAAGACCAATAACCCGTGCCAGTCATGCTTCAGACTGATTCTGACACCAATAACTCTTGCCAGTCGTGGTTAAGATTGATCTCGGCACAAATAACCCATCCTAGTCATGCTTAAGACTGATCTCGGTACCAATAACCCTTGCCAGTCGTGCTTCAGACTGATCCTGTCACCAGTAACCCTTGCCATTAATGTTTCAGACTGATCTCGGCACCAATAAAGCATGTCATTCATGCTTCAAATTGATCCTGGCACCAATAAACCCTGCCAGACGTGCTCAGACTTATCCCGGCACCAATAACCCTTGCCAGTCATGCTTCAGACTGATGACGGAACCAACAACCCTGGTCAGTTATGCTTCAAACTGATTCCAGCACCAATAACCCTTCCAAGTTGCGCTTGAGACTGATCCCTGCACCAATAACTCATGCCAGTCGCGATTCAGACTTATCTCGGCACCAATAACCTTAGCCAGTCATGCTTCAGACTGACACCGGCATCAGTAACCTTTGCCAATTGCACTTCAGGCTTAACCTGGCACCAGTAACCCTTGCCAGTCGTGCTTCAGATTGTCCATGGGACCAATAACCCTTCCCTGTCGTGCATAAGACTGAACCCGGCAGCAATAACCTTTGCCAGTTTTGCTTCACTTATCCCAGCACCAATAACCCTTGCCAGTCATGCTTCAGTCTGATCCCGGGAACAATAACCGTTGCCAGTCGTGCTTCAGACTTATCCCAGCACTAATTACCCTGGCTAGTTACGCATCAGATTGATCCCAGCACCACTAACCCTTGCTAATTGTGATTCAGACTCATTCCTGCACCAATAACCCTTACCAGTCGTGCTTCAGACTGATCCCGGCACCAATAACTCATGCCAGCCGTGCTTCAGACTGAACATGGTACCAATAACCCCTGCCAGTCATGCTTCAGACTGATCCTGGCAACAATAGCTCTTGCCAGTCGTGCTTCAGACTGATCCCGGCACCAATAACCCTTGCCACTCGTACTTCAGACTAATCCAGGCACCAATAACCCCTGGCAGTCGAGCGTCAGGCTGAACCCAACTCCAATAACCCTTGCCAGTTGTGTGTCAGACTGATCCTAGCGCCAATAACGCATGTCAGTAGTGCTTTAGATTAACTCCGGCACCAATATCCCTTACCAGTCGTGCGTCAAACTGATCCCGGCATGAATAACCCTTCCAAGTCCTGCTTCAGACCGATCCCGGCACCAATTACCCTTACCAGTCGTGTTTCAGACTAAACCCACCACCAATAACCATATCTAGTTGAGCTACAAACTGATCCCAGCACCAATAACACATACCAGATGTGCTTCAGACTGATCCGGGCACCAATAACCCTTGCCAGTTGTACTTCAGACTTATCCCGGCACCAATAACCTCTACCAGTCGTTCTTAAGATTGATCCCGGCACCAATAACCCCTGCTAGTCATGCTCAGACTGATCACAGCACCAATAACCCTTCCCAATTGTGCTACAGACTGAACCCGGCAGCAATAACCCTGCCTAGTTGTGCGTCAGACTTATCTCAGCAACAATAACCACTGCTAGTCGTGCTTCAGATTGATCTCGGCACAAATAACCCTTGCCAGTCGTGCTTCAGATTGAGCCCGGCACCAATAACCCCTGCCAGTCGTGCTTCAGACTGATCCCGGCACCAACAACCCTTGCCAGTTGTGCTTCAGGCTGATCCCGGCACCAATAACCCTGGCCAGTTGTACTTCAGATTGATTCCTGCACCAATAACCCATACCAGTCGTGCTTCAGACTGATCCTCGCACCAAAAGCTCATGCCAGTCGTGCTTCAGACTGCACTCTGCACCAATAATCTTTGCCACTCGTACTTCAGATTGATCCCGGCACCAATAACCCATGCCAGTAGTGCTTGACAGGGATCCTGGCACCATTTACTCATGCCTATTATGCTTCAGACTGATCCTCGCACCAATAACTCATGCCAGTCGTGCTTCAGACTGAACTCTGCACCAATAACCCCTGCCACTTGTACTTCAGACTGATCCCGGCACCAATAACCCATGCCAGTAGTGCTTCAGAGTGATCCCGGCACCATTAACTCATGTCTATCATGCTTCAGACTAATCCCGGCACCAATAACAACTGCCAGTCGTGCTTCAGACTGATGCCGGCACCAATAACCCTTGCAGTTGTGCTTCAGACTGATCCTAGCACCAATAACCCTGGCCAGATATGCTTCAGACTGATCCAGGCACAAATAACCCTTGAAAGTTATGACACATGTGCAACATCTGGTTGTCTTTATTGAAGATGTTTCGCCTTCCAGTGGCTTTATCAATGCAGATTCTAGGACATAATTAGAAGGCAGTAGAACTATATACAAAAAGATGAGGTAATCAGTCCCTCGGCCTTGGAGTTAGTGTTTACAGCATCGTGTTGGTGGAGATTCTGGAGCAAAGGCAAAAAGACTGGCGGTTAAATAGGCGTCAGTGGATAAGGACGTGTAGCAGACGAGGGCTTAGTCACTGGTAGGCGGGATTCTCCGGTGGAAAAGGTCCTACCCAAAGAGATGGGTTAGTTGTAGCAGCCGTGAAGAAGGCCTTGTAGATGTGCTTTGAACCAAGATTGCATTATGTTGCAGTGGCTGACGAGTTGTGCAAGATTATATCCTAGAATCTGTATTGACAAAGCCACCGGATGGCGAAACGTCTACAATAAAGATATCCAGATGTTGCACATGTGTCTTAACTTTTATATTGTCGGTATTTTACACATTTCTTGCAATTGTGCCAATTGTGCTTCAGACTGATTCCGGCACTAATAACCCTAGTCAGTTGTGTTTCAGACTGAACTCGGTACCAATAACCCTTGCCTGTCGTGCTTCAGAGTGATCCCGGCACTAATAACACTTGCCAGTTATGCTTCAGACTGCTCCCGGTGCCAATAACCCATGCCAGTCGTGCTTCAGATTGATCCCTGCACCAATAACCCTTGCCACTCATTCTTCAGACTGATCCAGGCACCAATAACCCTTGTCAGTTTTGCTTCAGACTGATGCTGGCAACAATAACCCCTGCCAGTAGTGCTTCACATTGATCCCGGCAGCAATAACCCCTGCCAGTCATGCTTAAGACTGATCCCGGCACCAATAACCCTTTCCAGTTGTGCTTCACAATGATCCTGGCACCAATAACCCTTGCCAGTTGTGCTTCAGACTGAAGCACAAGTCCCTTATCTGCACGGAGTTGCTGAACACCACAAATGAGGTAGTTGAAGTTCTATCAATAAAGATCGAGAACCAAAACCTAGTCATTGTGGTTGTATACAAGCCACCAGATGCAACCTCCCAACAGTTCAAGGAACAGCTACTGAAAATCGATTACTGTTTGGAAAACCTTCCAGCTCCATCCCCAAACATCTTACTGCTTGGTGATTTCAACCTAAGGCATACAAAATGGAAGAATGTAGCAAATAATGTTATAGCTGAAACAATCCCCGGAGGTAGCGCAGATGAAAGGTCACACACACATGAGCTACTAAGTCTCTGCGAAAAACACACCTTAAGCCAGCAGATAGTGGAGCCAACAAGACTAGAAAACACACTTGACCTTATCTTCACAAATAATGAGGACCTGATAAGAGACATAAGAATATCAAAAACAACTAATTCCGATCACAATCTAATCGAAGTCCAGACGTACATGCATAGGGGTCCTGAACAGCAGAATGCATGTACCTGTGAAGGTGTCTTCACAAAATACAATTTCAACAACAAGAACATCAACTGGGACCAGGTAAACCATGTCCTAAACGAAACATGTTGGGAAGATGTCTTAAATGACATGGATCCAAACCAGTGCCTTGAAAGGATCAACTTCCTGGTAGCCGAAGCATGTTCTAGGCATATTCCCCTAAGAAAGAAGAAGAGCAGGAGTAAACTGGAGAGAAAAAGACCCTCCCTCTACAGAAGACGACGAAGAGTCACTGAGCTCCTCAGGAGTGCTAGAACATCTGATACACGAAAGGAGGCGCTGACCAGGGAAGTGGAAACTATCGAACTTAAGCTAAATGACTCTTACAGGAACCAGGAGAGGCAGGAGGAGCTTAAAGCTATTAGTGAAATTGAAAGAAATTCAAAATATTTCTTTTCATATGCCAAAAACAAGGCAAATACCACATCTAGTATCGGGCCCTTACTCAGACAGGATGGGACTTACACAGACGACAACAAGGAAATGAGTGAAATATTGAAATCCCAGTACGACTCTGTGTTTAGTGAACCACTAATCGGTCTGAGGATCGACGACCCAAATGATTTCTTCATGAATGAGCCTCAAAACTCCATAAATGTATGCCAGATTTCCGACATTACCCTAACTCCGATAGATTTCGAAAAAGCCATTGACAACATGCCTATGCACTCAGCCCCGAGCCCAGACTCGTGGAACTCTGTTTTCATTAAGAACTGCAAGAAACCCCTCTCGTGTGCCCTAAGTACACTATGGAGGAGGAGCTTGGACATGGGTAAAATTCCACAGTCACTTAAAACAACGGATATAGCCCCGCTCCATAAAGGTGGCAGCAAAGCATTAGCTAAGAACAATAGACCAATAGCTCTGACGTCCCACATCATAAAAATCTTTGAAAGAGTGTTAAGAAGCAGGATTGCAAATCACCTGGATTCCCAAAATCTGCACAATCCAGGGCAACATGGGTTCAGGGCAGGTCGCTCCTGCCTCTCACAACTACTGGATCACTATGACATGGCCTTGGATGCACTGGAAGAAAATCAGAATGCAGATGTAATATACACAGACTTTGCAAAAGCATTTGATGTTACAAAAAATGCGATTCTAAAAGCTTAGAGATCTCCAGTGAATACTAGAAAGGACTGCCCTTCTAGCATCCAGCCTGTTACTGGGTTTTCGTAACAAGTAGTCAGTATCCTTGTCCAATTATCCATTAAAATTCAGTATGGTTCAATAGCGCTTTAGGATTACAACTGGTAGGCTACTAACTAGAGAAATTAAAATTTAATAAATTTATTAAGTCTAGAGGTATATTATCAAAGTAAATTAAATCACAGCAATCAAAATAAAATCAATCTCTCGAGTTCAATATTATTGTGCTGAAAGCACATATCACATTTATAATTCTTAAGTACCGTCAGGTACATTAACATTTAATAAGATATTACAAATATGTACAAGTAAGTGTGTGTATGCGTGTAAGTGCTCTTAAGTAGTTAGCTATGTCTCAAGACTCGAATAAGACTTAAACAAGTGACTGACAAAGTCCTCAAATAAACTAACTTCTTGACCGACTGGCAACCCGAACAGTCCGCTTGAACAACAAAGAATGCTAAGCCCAATAGCAATGCAATATCAAGCGACTGCGACACAGAATCAGGAACTGGGAAATAATATAACGACACTAAGTAGGAACCATCAGCAGATCCTCCACAAAAGTTACAAAACTCCCATAATACTGAATCTATGTTCAGCATAGGAAAAACTGTGACATGACAATACACAGGAACCAGTACAAAATTAGGTCAGAAGCTATAGCTAAGGACCTGAGATATTCAGAGTGTCTATGTGACACAACCTCAGTACAACGTCGAAAATCACAAAGTCTACACAATGTTCTGTGAACAAAGTTCTACAGAACTAACAAGAATAATGAGACAGACAATCTGTCCAACCAGCAAGCGAGTCTCGAGCAGACTGACTACTTCACGAGAGGTGAGGACACCCCCCCTCGATCACGTGATAGCTACGTGGACAACTGCAGCTCAGAAGCCGGCAGTATAACGAGCGACAAGCGATAATTACAGTAGTTTGACAATCAAGACTAACTGAGCACATTTTATATACATCCTAACAACATAAGCTAAATAACAATATAACAGTCAAATAATAATATAAAGTCATACATTTACGATTTAGCTATTATCGCAAATATAAGCAATATAAAATTAAATGAAAAGGTAATATACATTATATATACATAATAATCATTGTAACCCATTCAGGGGTTGCAACATTTGACAAATGCGATCATGGCGTAATAGCCCATAAAATACGTGCTAAAGGAATAACTGGGAAAGTGGGGAGATGGATCTTCAACTTCCTAACAAATCGAACACAAAGAGTAGTGGTCAACAGAGTTAAATCGGAGGCTGCCATAGTGAAGAGCTCTGTTCCACAAGGCACAGTACTCGCCCCCATCTTATTCCTTATCCTCATATCAGACATAAACAGAGATATACACCACAGCACCGTATCATCCTTTGCGGATGATACTAGGATCTGCATGAGGCTGTCATCTGCTGAGGACGCGGTTAACCTCCAAGAATATATAAACAAAGTTTTCCAGTGGGCAACGGTAAACAATATGATGTTCAATGAGGACAAATTCCAACTACTCCGTTATGGAAAACTGGAGGAGATAATAACTAGAACAGAGTATACTACTGACTCCGGCCATACAATAGAGCGGAAAAATAATGTAAGGGACCTGGGAGTAGTAATGTCTGAGGATCTCACTTTCAAGGATCACAACAGTGCCACGATCCCACGTGCAAAGAAAATGATAGGATGGATAATGAGAACTTTCAAAATGAGAGATGCCAAGCCCATGATGATCCTTTTCAAATCACTTGTTCTCTCTAGGCTGGAATACTGCTGTACATTAACATCTCCATACAAAGCAGGTGAAATCGCAGATCTAGAGAGTGTACAGAGATCCTTTACTGCACGTATAAGTTCTGTCAAGCACCTTAACTACTGGGAACGCTTGGAAGCACTTGACTTGTACTCGTTGGAACGCAGGAGGGAGAGATATATCATAATCTACACTTGGAAAATCTTGGAAGGAATGGTCCCAAATCTGCACACAGAAATCACTCCCTACGAAAGTAAAAGACTGGGCAGGCGATGCAAAATGCCGCCAATAAAAAGTAGGGGCGCCATTGGTACACTAAGAGAAAACACCATAAGTGTCCGGGGCCCAAAACTGTTCAACAGCCTCCCATCAAGCATTAGGGGAATTGCCAATAAACCCCTGGCTGCCTTCAAGAGAGAGCTGGACAGATACCTAAAGTCAGTGCCGGATCAGCCGGGCTGTGGCTCGTACGTCGGACTGCGTGCGGCCAGCAGTAACAGCCTAGTTGATCAGGCCCTGATCCATCGGGAGGCCTGGTCATGGACCGGGCCGCGGGGGCGTTGATCCCCGGAATAACCTCCAGGTAACCTCCAGGTAAGATCCTGGCACCAATAACTTCTGCCAATAGTTCTTCAGACTGATCCCAGCAGAAATAACCTCTGCCCTTCGTGCTTAAGACTGATCCCAGCACCAATAACAATTGACAGCTGTACTTCAGACTGATCACGGCACCAATAGCCCCTGCCTGTCGTGCTTCAGACTGAACCTGGCACTAATAACCGCGGACAATTTTCCTTCAGACTGATCTCGTCACCAATAGCCCAGACTAGTCGTGCTTCAGATTGACCTCGGCACCAATAACCATGGCCAGCTCTGCCTCGGCACCAATAACTCATGCCAATCGTGCTTCTGACTGATACAAGCACCAAAAACCCCCTGCAAGTTTTGGTTCAGGCCGATCCCGGAACCAATAACCCCTGCAAGTCGTGCTTCAGACTGATCATGGAACCAATAACCATGGCCAGTCATACTTCAGACTGATCCCGGCACCAGTAAAGCCTGCAAGTCATGCCTCAGATTGAACCGTGCATCAATAACCCCAGTCATGTCATGCTTCTGGCTGAACCTGGACCAATTTTGCTTCAGACTTATACCTGCAATAACAACCCTTGCCAGTTATGTTTCAGACTGATCCTGCCACCTATAACCCATGCCAGTCGTGCTTCAGACTGATCTCTGCACAAATAACCCTTGCCAGTTATGCTGCAGACTGATCCCAGCACCAATAACCCTAGCAAGTTGTGCTTCAAGCTGATCATGGCACCAATTTCCTCTGCCAGTTGTGCTTCAGACTGATCCCGGCACCAATAACCATTGCCAAATGTGTGTTAGACTTATCCCGGCACCAATAACCTTTGCCAGTCGTGCTTCAGACTGACACCGGCACCAATAACCTTTGCCAATTGCACTTCAGGCTTAACCTGGCACCAGTAACCCTTGCCAGTCGTGCTTCAGATTGTCCACGGGGCCAATAACCCTTCCCTGTTATTCCTAACTTACTTCCAGCATTCATCCGAAACTGGTATTCATCCATACTTGCAAGAATAACTTAAACTATCAGGGGAAATGAAACGGGTATTAAAGAAAACGGAGGGTTCAATTCCTGCTCCGCTCAAACTGTAAATAAACCAGAGGGCTCGATCCCTGCTTCAATTAAACAATATGTATTAATGAAAACGAAGGGTTCTATGCCGGCTCCGAGCAAACAGTAAGTAGAATGGGGTCACTTGACCATCCAATCTTCTCACCAACAAATCAAGAGTGCCCTATGACAGTTCCCTTGATATAATAAAGAGCTCAATGAAACAAATTGTCACTGGAAAATCTCGGGTCCCTAGAGTCTAATCCTCCAAAGTGTTTCAAGCTCACAAGAAAGGTGGCAGAATTAACTATTATATCCTGCCTGACTTGACTTACAATAAACTGAGACTATAACAATCACCAAATCTTTTAAATACCTGTACTGTAGTCCTACCATAGAGAATGATTACTCATGGCTGGTGGTAACCGTCTGTGGTATGCAGTGTTGAAGTTCCAATGGTAGATTCGAGATGGAATTGAATCTTGATTCAGTAGAGTTGATCCTGGCAAGGTCGCCACTTGTGAAGGCTTACTCAGCCCTGTAACAACTTCAGACAGTATTACCAAGGCTGGCTCCTCCTAAGGAAAATTAATGAATAGAAAAAGAAATAATAATAGACAAACATAAACACTTTATTATATAGAAAATATAAAACACTTAAATATGAAATATTAATCCTACATTAAAGAAAATGAAAAATGAAAAATATAAATGATAACTGAATTCAACGCTAATATATATAGGGGTGTCTGGTGTTGGTGACACTGTTGTTGAAATCGTAGCCATTGCCGATGATGGGGGGGGGTCGCAGGTGTTGGTTACAACCCACTGGCTAGTTTTTCACAGAATAGCCTTGAGTATTATATCCCGATGACAGAAAAGCAGGTCCTTTACCACTGAAATGATGAGGGGTTACGTCCTGCAATTTCATACAGGTGCACAGGTAATTAAATCCAAAAAGGGGAAGTCTCAGGACGTTAGTCCATCTCCACCAGTTCTTCTCATTGATTGACAGGTGACCCTCTCTGTCATCCAAGCTGAAAAGATAGACAGGTTACCCACTGCTTAAATAATCACTCTCCATGATAAGTACAATACCTAAAAGATGTGGTGATTATTATAACAGTCAACATAGAGCAAGGCTGAAAAGACTAAGTTTATTATTGGTCAAAAGTGAAGCTTTCAACCCATAAATCCACTAGAATACAAGGCAGGCATGTACTTACAGTAGTGCTGGGAGCTGTGAGTCTAGTGATTACTGTTTGGACCAGAGCTCCACATGTCACCTTTCGGGGGGGGGGGAAGAAGGAGGGGAAGGGATAGCAGGAGCTAGACTGACCCTACCTTAACAAGCAGCCGGCAGTCAAACTATCACTTTCGGGGTGGGGGAAAAAGGCGGGAATAGCGGGAGCTTAACTTACCCTACCTTAACAAGTATGCGGAACTTTTCCCTCACATCAGTAAGACCCTCCACATAACCTAGCAGCGACCACTAGATGCGCTATTGTAGTCACCATTTGCCTTTTCCTAAATTTTCTCAGAACGTAACCTGATGGTTGATCACCCTTTAACACCTCCTTTAACCCCGCTCTAACTCTAATTGCGTTAAACTTTTCATTATGTAGCTCTGCAATCCGACACCTTAAACCATCCATATCCCCTCTCATACCTTCCCTACCCCCCACCCGTCGTAAAACGCATTCAGTTGTCCCTCCAGGTAGTTTTGCAAACCATACCGCCACCGTGCCTGTTCCCTGCCACGTGCCCTGAAAAACTCTGCGATTCCTATCTTAGCCCTCACCTCCCACCAGTCAAGCAAATCCATCTCACCATCCCTACCATCCCAGAAATGTGTCCACCATTCCTCGAAGGAAGAGCCAACATCCCCCTCCTGCAGAAGACTCACATTCAATTTCCAATACCCAGCATATATGCGTACTATACCATCCACCCGCAGATCAGCTATCACCGCCCTGTGATCCGAAAAACCGACATCGAAAGCCCTCACCCTCTCCACACCTATCCCCTGCATCACATATATCCTATAAATAACAAAAAAGGCACAATACCGTGACTGGAACGATACACAAATAACCCACACATAAAAGAGAGAAGCTTACGACGACGTTTCGGTCCGACTTGGACCAAGCCGGGCCGAAACGTCGTCGTAAGCTTCTCTCTTTTATGTATGGGTTATTTGTGTAACATATATCCTATCTAACCTCGCCTCATAACCCCCACGACTAAACGTGTGCTCCACCCCATACTTCCCCCTCCCCACCACATCCACAACTCCTACATCCCTTAACACGTCCCTTAAAGCACCCAAGACACATCCCGCCCCCCTCGGTGAGACATCCCCATACCTAATCACACAGTTCCAATCACCTCCAAGTACAGTTATGGAAGGTAAACCCCGCAAATAAAACATCAAAACATCACGGACAAAATCGACTTTCACCCTAACATTGTTGCATACCGGCATGTAAACACCAATGAAACATACTCTCCCCACCCCCCAGTACCCATCTACCCTTACGACCCTCTTCCCTCCCCCCTCCTCCCAACCCACGATGCGCAATGGGCTGGTCTCCTTTACAGCCACTGCCACCCCTCCTTTTAATTGCAAAGCATTACTAACAAATAGGTTATAACCCCGCAAACGCAATTCACACCCTAACCTATGGTTATGCTCCTGTAAAAAGCATACATCTACATCAAACCTTCGTAAAAACCATTCTAACCAAACCCTTTTTACCTCAGATTTAAGACCATTTACATTTATTGTGACACACTTGAACTTCCCAGGAAAGGCGGCTTACCCCTATGCCGCTGTGGCTTACTCAATTCACCTTTCATGGTACCTGTACCATTTTTATCATTCTTCCTAACCTGTCCACCAACCCTTCCTTGCCCTCCCCCACCAAGCTTCCCCGGTACACCCCCTCCCCTGCTTGCCTTTTCCCCCACAGCTGCCCATGACTTATTCCCTGGTCTCTGCCCTGGTGTTAAAACCTCATCGATGTCTAAGGCACCCGCAGTCCGTTTGCGTGAGCTCTCACTCACACACATATCTACCTCATGTGAGTCCTCCTGATGGACTTCTACCACCACTTCCCTGTCCTCCCTGTCATTCCTCGAGTCCTCCACCTGCCCCTGCTGCCCATCCAGTGGCTGCACCTCACATAACCTCTCGGGTCCGACCTCCCCGGCCTCCGGCTCATCCAAGAACTCCTGCAGCACTGCTTCCAACATCCTCTCCTGGGTAGACTCTTCCACGTCCACCCTTCCCTCAGGCGTCTGGGAGCTCTCCCCTGTCACCTCCGGGAGGGTAACACACGTCCCCAACACCTCTTCCACCTTGTCCACCTCCTCACTCCAGAGATTCGTCTTCTGTCCATCTGCAACCTCCAACTCCACATCATCCACATTACACGGTTGTTGATCCACTATCCACGATGTCGCCATCCTTGCCTTCGAGTACACTGCGCCGCCATATGCTAGTAAGAATCACACAATCGGCAAGTTTTCCTCTGCCCCGCTTAGTGTACGAATACCTGGGTCCTATAGCCTGTCAGCGTAACATACGAGGGTATTGGCAGCCTTAATGACATCTTCAGGGTGTAGGACCCCTCGGGCAGCCCTGCATATGGACCGTCCCTCCACACCCCCATACTAGCCATATGAACAGTTCTATAACCGCTGAAGGTTTCCTGAATTCGATACGACGTTGCCTCAAAGGGTACATTACGTACCTTTACCCATGTGTAATATTTCGAGACATCATGTAGACACACCTCTACTGTTGAATTCACACTCATCCGCCTTTCCTGAAATTCATCCACAATCCTGGTGTAAAAGCCGGCTCTTGTAAACTTCACAAAAACCCTTGACATTCCATTAAGGGCTACACCATACAATTCATCGTTCGGTATCCCATAGACGTCCCTAATTATGGCCGGTAACAGTGCATGCATTGTCGCACTGCTTAATGTTCCTTGAACTAATTCAATACAGACAGTATTCACTCTCCGGCTGATACGATCCGCCATGTTGGCGCCTAAGTCAAGCAGTCACCACCAGGTGGCGTGTAAGGAGACTCAAGAAGCGTCCTTTCTTCCCACTGGTCGAGAGACGAATGCGTGAGAATTGGTTTTGGCAATCGCAGAGGTTATGTGGGTACCACTCTCCTGTCTGCCCTTGTCATTCCCATTCTAGAGCTGGTTGAAGCACGGTCTGCTATCTTGTGGCTTCTATTTCTGCCTTGCTTACCGTGGAGTGCACTAATACCTGTCACTGTACATAGTGTATATAGTGTACATATTGCTGTTCTAAATTGGTGAAGGATAATATAAGTCTAAACTTTTTCTGCTGCGTTTATTTTGCTCCCTTTACACCCAGGATAACAGACCATTTGGATTCCTGGGTTGTAATATGGGTAGCCTGTCCGAGAGCTGGAGCTGGACTTAGAGAAAGGGTTGAGCCTAGGGTGAAGCTGGTAGCAGGAACTTTGTGCAGCTTGCTGTCTGGCATTGCATTAGCTTTGCCAACGCTTTACAAACTTTGCGTGCCAGTTGCTTTGCTATGGTCAACCTTGCTATTGTGTGATCGTTCAACAGCTCGCTACTAGCTTGTTCGGTGTGCTCGCTTCGCTATGGTCAATCTTGTAGAACAGTGTGTAGCTTGCTGTCTGGCATTGCTTTACAAATTTTGCGTGTCAGTTGCAGTCATATTTGCTATTGCCTATCCACCTTGTATGCGTATTCTGCAATCGTACTGTGCATAGCTAAGCGTGTTCTGCAAATTAACGTGTTACGTTGGGGTATTCTGCAATCGTACTGTGCATAGGGAATAACTTATGCCACCTAGACGAGTCAGACGTCTGGTGTCGGCATATACTTTGCATAACCTACCTAAATTGTCCCTACAGCGTTGGCAAATTGTTCATTCCATTGGCATTAAATATAAACGCACGCTCACAGCTGCGCTACTGCGTTCACCGATTGCTGACAAACTTCGAGAAGAAATGGCACATCAGACTCCTCCCTCTACGGGAGCTAGGGCAAAAACTACAATGTTCTCGCAGGAGGAAGATGATACACCTACGGAGCAAAATGGTCAGTCTAGTGCAGCAGGGATGTCTCGAGGTGAATCAGCGGCGTTGGCACTTGAGCTGGCAAAAATCAATCTTGAGCAAACTAGGGAACAGAGAGCATTCGCAAGGGAAGAATTTGATAGGGAAAGAGAAAGGAGGCAGTTTTCGCATTCTGTAAATGATTTTAGTTTACAGAAAGTAGTACAGTTTGTTCCTCTCTTCAACGAGGCCGAACCAGAACAATTCTTCGAAAGCTTCGAAAATCAGGCTCGAGCCTTGAGGTGGCCGGAACAGCATTGGGCATCGCTGGTTCATACAGCATTGTTTGGTAAGGCACAGGAATTTACGTCAGCATTAAATGACGCTGAATTTTCTGATTATCAAGTAGTGAAGACCACAGTGTTGGGAGCATATACATGTATCCCAGCCAAATATAAAAAGCTTTTCAAACTAAGCAGGCGGCAGCTTGGTCAATCCCTGGTGGATTTTGTGAGACAGCAAACCAAAGCTTTTACCAGCTGGTATAAAGCAAGTGGTGTCTCTACCTTTGAGGAGCTGGTACAGTTTATTCTGATTGATAGCCTGCTGGAGTCTGTGGGACCAGAGGTTCGAGTCTTTCTGCAGGATCGTGACTTAACCACTGCATTGGAGGCAGCCAGGTTGGCTGATACCTTCGAAACTAACCGCTCCTTGTCCGAGCGGTCCCGTCTCTTTTCAACAGCCTGGCATGAGCAGAGATCGTCAACCTTGGAGAATGAAGTGCCAGCAGGAGGGAGAACGTCTACGTCAGCCAACTAAGTCACCTGGTGAGCCGCGCTTCTCAACTTATGGTCCACCTGCTGAGAGACAAACTACTCAACATGGTGCATCTCGACAACAGTATCCAGAGACACCAGCCAGAGCGACACCAGTTGCAACGTCCGCAGGGAGTAAAGGGCAAGCCTGTCGTCTGCTTCCTCTGTAATAAAGTAGGTCACATCCGTCCCAACTGCCCCCATAAACCCCAACCCATTGGGAAAATCTCTGATATCCCTAGTAACATGTCCCCGAGAGAAGTAGAAAAAGGTATGGCCCCTTATTATTGCAAGAGTCTTATTTCCCTTCAGGAAAACTCAGAAACAACTGAAGTCAAAACCTTTAGAGACACTGGAGCATATTGCTCACTTACAAGAGAAGGAATATTACCCCTTTCAAAGAACACTTCCTTGAATTTCTCTGTTTTATTGGAAGCATTTGGAGGAGCTATATATTCTGTCCCTTTGCATAAAATTTATGTACAGTGCAAATATTACACTGGGTACTTGACTGTGGGTGTCTCAAAAGGATTCCCCATGAAAGATGCCATGTTATTACTGGGTAATAACATTACTACTGTTAGTGCGTGTCCTGAACCTATAATGAGTAATTCTTCTCCGGTGTTGGCCACAACTCGGGCAACATCCCAAGAGTTGTCTGGCGAGAATGTTGACCTATCCTTGGACGACTCCGATCTCGGAATAGCCACTTTGTTTTACGAAGAAAACTGGCCAGAGCCTCGAAGATCAAGTGAACAGACCCCGATCAAGCCTTCCTATTCCCAGGTTGCAGGATTACCAGATCTCTCTGTTTCCATGTCCGAGGGACTGTCCTTCCGGGAGGAGCAACGAAAGGACCCTTCTTTAAAATTCGCTTTTCAGGCAGCCATGGGTAAATCCTCTTTGGATCATCTGGTCAAGTATGAACTTAAAAACGATTATTTGATCTGCACTGAGACTGGTAAGGAGATAGAGGGCCGGCAATTGTCTGACAGGTTAGTGGTTCCAACCAAGTATAGACCTCAAATATTAAATATAGCTCATAATACTTCATTAGGAGGTCACTTAGGAATTACAAAAACCTTGTATAGAATCACAAAAGAATTTTATTGGCCAAAATTAAAGAAAGATGTGAAGAATCATATTAGGTGTTGCCGAGAATGTCAGCAAGTAGGGAAACCTGGACATTCCATTAAACCTGCACCTCTCCAACCTATACCTGCTGATGGAGAACCTTTTGCAGATTTAATTATAGATTGTGTAGGTCCACTACCTAAGTCAGTCTGGAAATCAGTACTTATTTACGATTATGGATAAAGTAACCAGATATCCTGAAGCAATTCCCATGCGCAGTATTAATACTAAAGCTATTCTCAAAGCTTTAACCAAATTTATTTCTTGTTTCGGCATTCCAAAAACTATTCAAAGTGATCAAGGTACTAACTTCACTGCCAAAGCATTTAGGGAAGCATTAACTAGGTTAGGGATAATCCACAACTTATCCACTGCTTATCATCCTCAGTCCCAAGGCGCCTTGGAAAGATTCCATCAGACGTTAAAAACTATGATGAGAACTTTTTGCATGCATTTTCCTACAGACTGGGATGAATCACTACCTTTGTTGCTGTTCTCAGTACGAGAAACTGTGCAAGAGTCTACAGGGTATAGTCCGTTTGAGCTGATCTTTGGGCACAATGTACGAGGTCCTCTTCGGGTGCTCAAAGAAGGATGGATGGGAGAAAACATTAGCTCAACACTCTTCAACCCGTCTTCAAGGTTGCAGGTGGCACGTCAGTTAGCCAAGGCTAACCTAAAGACAGCTCAAAGTAAGATGAAACAGAGGTATGACAGAAATGCACAATTCCGCTCCTTCCATCCAGGAGACAAGGTGTTGGTGCAGGAACCTATACCAGGCCACACCTTGAAAGCTAGATTTACGGGACCTATGCAGATTGTAAGTAGATTATCTGATGTAAATTATGTGGTAGCTCCCATTGATAAGACCTCAAAAACTAAAACTTACCACATTAATCAATTAAAATCTTTTCATACACCAAATAAAGTCCCAGTAATGACTCTGTCCTCTACCTCTGAGGACAACTCTGATTCTTCACACTATATCTCTGAAATTAATGTTAAACTTTCAAATTCTGTCTTCCTCAAGGATCCTAGCCCTTTAATGGAGGGACTATCTGAAACGCAAGCAACAAGTTTAACTGAGCTTCTTCAGTCATATCCTAATATTTTTTCGAATGTGCCGAAAAAATGTACGTTAGGTTATCATGATGTAGATGTGGGAAACTCTGAACCAATTAAACTCTCCCCTACAGAGCTAATCCTGAAAAGCAGAGGCTACTTCAGCAGGAAGTAGAATTTCTGTTAAAGCATGGTTTAGTGGAGGAGTCATCTAGTCCATGGGTTTCACCGTGCATCCTTGTTAAAAAAAGCTGATGGAGGGTTTCGTATGTGTACAGACTACCGTAAGGTGAATGAGGTCACAATCACAGATGCTTACCCTTTTCCTCGTCTGGATGACGTAATCGACTTTGTGGGTAAGGATACTTTTGTGTCAAAGTTATATCTCCTTAAAAGTTACTATCAGGTACCTTTGACGGATAAGGCAAAGGAAATCTCTGCCTTCGTAATTCCAGGAGGTCATTATCAACACACAGTTACCCCCTTTGAAATGAAAATTCCCCCTCTTCATTCCAGAAACTTATCCATCAGGCTATTAAAGGAAGGCACGGCAGCGTACCTAGATGATATTGTTGTGGTGTCTGATACTTGGGATCAACACCTACTTAGACTTAAGGCTCTTTTTGAGACCTTTCAGAGTTCCCATTTAACAGTTAATTTATATAAATCTTCCTTTTGCCAATCCACTATCACTTTTCTAAGCCACGAAGTAGGTAGTGGTAAAGTTGCACCTAAACTTGCTAAAGTTCTTGCTATTAAAGATTATCCATTTCCCATGATAGGAAATTTCTTCAACGTTTCCTAGGCATGATAGGATTTTACAGAAGATTCTGTAAGAATTTCTCAAATATTGTAGCCCCTCTTACCTCTCTTACCAGTCACAAAGCTCCCTTTAATTGGACCCCAGATTGTCAACAGTCTTTTAACAAAGCAAAAAGAATATTGTGTACTGCACCCATTATTTTGTCTCCAGACTTCTCCAAACCCTTTTTATTACAGGTTGATGCTTGTGAGTCTGGGGTTGGGGCAGTACTATTACAAAACGAGAATGAGAAGTTGCAGCCTGTAGCTTATTATTCTGCTAAGTTCCAGCCGCATCAGAGGGCTTACTCTACCATTGAAAAAGAAGCCCTCGTGCTGGTACTGGCTTTGGAGCATTTCGATGTTTATGTGGGCCAGACATCGCAGGTGGTCACCGTCTACAGTGATCACAATCCTCTAGTATATCTCCAAGCCATGAAGAACCACAACACAAGGCTCATGCGTTGGGCTATACGACTGCAACCCTATTCCATCAGAATTAAATATATTGCCAGCAAAGAAAATATGTTGGCAGACTCTTTATTTAGAGTCTAATTACATTATTTACTTAGGTTAGGATGTTAGGTTACTTGTGGTAACCCCTTTCAAGCTCTTTTTTTTTATCCCCTGGTGTGGGTTGTTTTTTAGTGAGGGGATGTGGGCTACCGTCCGCCTGTATCTTGGACCTATGCTAGCCCAACTGACTGCCGTCTCACTCTGAGTTTAGAGTTTGGCTTTTTGTAACGAGAAAAGCTGAGCTCTATCTAAGAGTTGGATGGTGGAGAGGAAAGGTGGTCCCATTATTTTGTGCCATGGCGGCACGGTTACCACTGGGAGGTGGCAGCCTAAACATGAGCCTTCTCGGGGTGGAGGTGTGGCATGCAAAGAGTATGTAACCTTTATTCGGCGCATGTACACACCCTCATTTACAGGCTATCTCCCCCAACCAGCGAACCAGGTTGCTGAGAGTTGATGATGGGGCCCCGTCGTTCAACTAGTGACCAGGTTCCAGCCAATAAGAAGATGGTTTTGGCAATCGCAGAGGTTATGTGGGTACCACTCTCCTGTCTGCCCTTGTCATTCCCATTCTAGAGCTGGTTGAAGCACGGTCTGCTCTCTTGTGGCTTCTATTTCTGCCTTGCTTACCGTGGAGTACACTAATACTTATCACTGTACATAGTGTACATATTGCTGTTCTAAATTGGTGAAGGATAATATAAGTCTAAACTTTTTCTGCTGTGTTTATTTTGCTCCCTTTACACCCAGGATAACAGGCCATTTGGATTCCTGGGTTTAATAATGGTGCACCTGGCTGCTGGTGTCTGGATGGTGTACCTGGCTGCTGGTGTCTGGATGATGCACCTGGCTGCTGGTGTCTGGATGGTGCACCTGGCTGCTGGTGTCTGGATGGTGCACCTGGCTGCTGGTGTCTGGATGGTGCACCTGGCTGCTGGTGTCAGGATGGTCCACCTGGCTGCTTATGTCTGGATGGTGCACTTGGCTGCTCGTGTCTGGATGGTCCAACTGGCTGCTGGTGTCTGGATGGTGTACCTGGCTGCTGGTGTCTGGATGATGAACCTGGCTGCTGGTGTCTGGATGGTGCACCTGGCTGCTGGTGTCAGGATGGTCCACCTGGCTGCTGGTGTCTGGATGGTACACCTGGCTGCAGGTGTGTCTGGATGGTGTTCCTGGCTGCTGGTGTTTGGATGATGAACCTGGCTGCTGGTGTCTGGATGGTGCACCTGGCTGCTGGTGTCAGGATGGTCCACCTGGCTGCTGGTGTCTGGATGGTACACCTGGTTGCTGGTGTGTCTGGATGGTGTTATTGGCTGCTGGTGTCTGGATGGTGTTACTCACTGCTGATGTCTGGATGGTGTTCCTCGCTGCTGGTGTCTGGATGGTGTTCCTCGCTGCTGGTGTCTGGATGGTGTTCCTCGCTGCTGGTGTCTGGATGGTGTTCCTCGCTGCTGGTGTCTGGATGGTGTTCCTCGCTGCTGGTGTCTGGATGGTGTTACTCACTGCTGGTGTCTGGATGGTGTTCCTCGCTGCTGGTGTCTGGATGGTGTTCCTCGCTGCTGGTGTCTGGATGGTGTTCCTCGCTGCTGGTGTCTGGATGGTGTTCCTCGCTGCTGGTGTCTGGATGGTGTTCCTCGCTGCTGGTGTCTGGATGGTGTTCCTCGCTGCTGGTGTCTGGATGGTGTTCCTCGCTGCTGGTGTCTGGATGGTGTTCCTCGCTGCTGGTGTCTGGATGGTGTTCCTCGCTGCTGGTGTCTGGATGGTGTTCCTCGCTGCTGGTGTCTGGATGGTGTTCCTCGCTGCTGGTGTCTGGATGGTGTTCCTCGCTGCTGGTGTCTGGATGGTGTTCCTCGCTGCTGGTGTCTGGATGGTGTTCCTCGCTGCTGGTGTCTGGATGGTGTTCCTCGCTGCTGGTGTCAGGACGGTGTTCCTCGCTGCTGGTGTCTGGATGGTGTTCCTCGCTGCTGGTGTCTGGATGGTGTTCCTCGCTGCTGGTGTCTGGATGGTGTTCCTCGCTGCTGGTGTCTGGATGGTGTTCCTCGCTGCTGGTGTCTGGATGGTGTTCCTCGCTGCTGGTGTCTGGATGGTGTTCCTCGCTGCTGGTGTCTGGATGGTGTTCCTCGCTGCTGGTGTCTGGATGGTGTTCCTCGCTGCTGGTGTCTGGATGGTGTTCCTCGCTGCTGGTGTCTGGATGGTGTTCCTCGCTGCTGGTGTCTGGATGGTGTTCCTCGCTGCTGGTGTCTGGATGGTGTTCCTCGCTGCTGGTGTCTGGATGGTGTTCCTCGCTGCTGGTGTCTGGATGGTGTTCCTCGCTGCTGGTGTCTGGATGGTGTTCCTCGCTGCTGGTGTCTGGATGGTGTTCCTCGCTGCTGGTGTCTGGATGGTGTTCCTCGCTGCTGGTGTCTGGATGGTGTTCCTCACTGCTGGTGTCTGGATGGTGTTCCTCGCTGCTGGTGTCTGGATGGTGTTCCTCGCTGCTGGTGTCTGGATGGTGTTCCTCGCTGCTGGTGTCTGGATGGTGTTCCTGGCTGCTGGTGTCTGGATGGTGTTCCTGGCTGCTGGTGTCTGGATGGTGTTCCTGGCTGCTGGTGTCTGGATGGTGTTCCTGGCTGCTGGTGTCTGGATGGTGTTCCTGGCTGCTGGTGTCTGGATGGTGTTCCTGGCTGCTGGTGTCTGGATGGTGTTCCTCGCTGCTGGTGTCTGGATGGTGTTCCTCGCTGCTGGTGTCTGGATGGTGTTCCTCGCTGCTGGTGTCTGGATGGTGTTCCTCGCTGCTGGTGTCAGGATGGTGTTCCTCGCTGCTGGTGTCTGGATGGTGTTCCTGGCTGCTGGTGTCTGGATGGTGTTCCTGGCTGCTGGTGTCTGGATGATGAACCTGGCTGCTGGTGTCTGGATGGTGCACCTGGCTGCTGGTGTCAGGATGGTCCACCTGGCTGCTGGTGTCTGGATGGTACACCTGGTTGCTGGTGTGTCTGGATGGTGTTCCTGGCTGCTGGTGTCTGGATGATGAACCTGGCTGCTGGTGTCTGGATGGTGCACCTGGCTGCTGGTGTCTGGATGGTGTTACTCACTGCTGATGTCTGGATGGTGTTCCTCGCTGCTGGTGTCTGGATGGTGTTCCTGGCTGCTGGTGTCTGGATGGTGTTCCTGGCTGCTGGTGTCTGGATGGTGTTCCTGGCTGCTGGTGTCTGGATGGTGTTCCTCGCTGCTGGTGTCTGGATGGTGTTCCTCGCTGCTGGTGTCTGGATGGTGTTCCTCGCTGCTGGTGTCTGGATGGTGTTCCTGGCTGCTGGTGTCTGGATGGTGTTCCTCGCTGCAGGTGTCTGGATGGTGTTCCTCGCTGCTGGTGTCTGGATGGTGTTACTCACTGCTGGTGTCTGGATGGTGTTCCTCGCTGCTGGTGTCTGGATGGTGTTCCTCGCTGCTGGTGTCTGGATGGTGTTCCTGGCTGCTGGTGTCTGGATGGTGTTCCTCGCTGCTGGTGTCTGGATGGTGTTCCTCGCTGCTGGTGTCTGGATGGTGTTCCTGGCTGCTGGTGTCTGGATGGTGTTCCTCGCTGCTGGTGTCTGGATGGTGTTCCTCGCTGCTGGTGTCTGGATGGTGTTCCTCGCTGCTGGTGTCTGGATGGTGTTCCTCGCTGCTGGTGTCTGGATGGTGTTCCTCGCTGCTGGTGTCTGGATGGTGTTCCTCGCTGCTGGTGTCTGGATGGTGTTCCTCGCTGCTGGTGTCTGGATGGTGTTCCTCGCTGCTGGTGTCTGGATGGTGTTCCTCGCTGCTGGTGTCTGGATGGTGTTCCTGGCTGCTGGTGTCTGGATGGTGTTCCTCGCTGCTGGTGTCTGGATGGTGTTCCTCGCTGCTGGTGTCTGGATGGTGTTCCTCGCTGCTGGTGTCTGGATGGTGTTCCTCGCTGCTGGTGTCTGGATGGTGTTCCTCGCTGCTGGTGTCTGGATGGTGTTCCTCGCTGCTGGTGTCTGGATGGTGTTCCTCGCTGCTGGTGTCTGGATGGTGTTCCTCGCTGCTGGTGTCTGGATGGGCAATAGTTCACTGCAACGCAAGACTACACCACATGATTATATATGCGTAAATTATTTTTAATGGAAGTCAGAGTCACAGTCTTCGTTGTGTCACCTTGAGTATTTCCGCTCTTTGTTACCTTCTCCAGTGGAACAGTGTTAGACTTTGTACAGAGCTTCATCAAAGTGGAACAATGTTTGACTCTGTATAGAGCATCATGAATGTGCAAGCAAGTTCACAAAACAAATAAAATATAAATAAATGAATTACAATATATATATATATATATATAATTATATATATATATATATATATATATATATATATATATATATATATATATATATATATATATATATATATATATATATATATATAAATATATATATATGCAATAAGATCACAGTAAACAGGTGATTTCAGAATAAATATAGCATTAGAACTGGACAAGATTCCAATGCTCTATTTATTCATGTAAGAGATTTTAACCATCCAATTGATTTTCAAAAAGTTGAGAAAGTAGTATCAAGCAAGTCCATGGTCGACAGGAATATAATTGAATCTTGTTTCATAAAAAGCAGTTTTGACAATAATACGAATATTTCCTTTGGTTTATATAAATTAGATACATTTATAATTTAATAATACACTGGACAAATAATTTTTAAAAATTTTCTTGGGTAGAATAGTTTGTTGGTGGGTTGTGCGAAGGACCTGTCCAGTTGGGCCGGCGCACGTCAGATGTTTAACTGTTGTGGGATCTGATAGTGAGGTGTTGGCCAGACCCCTTATATACCTTCCTTGGATACTTTACTTTCATAGTTCCTTGATAATGTGAGTAGTCACGAAACCGCTTGGAATTTCTCTATTCTTTCACAGTGGTTGTTTTGCATATATTTTTTTTTATTATCACACTGGCCGATTCCCACCAAGGCAGGGTGGCCCGAAAAAGAAAAACTTTCACCATCATTCACTCCATCACTGTCTTGCCAGAAGGGTGCTTTATACTACAGTTTTTAAACTGCAACATTAACACCCCTCCTTCAGAGTGCAGGCACTGTACTTCCCATCTCCAGGACTCAAGTCCGGCCTGCCGGTTTTCCTGAACCCCTTCATAAATGTTACTTTGCTCACACTTCAACAGCACATCAAGTATTAAAAACCATTTGTCTCCATTCACTCCTATCAAACACGCTCACGCATGCCTGCTGGAAGTCCAAGCCCCTCGCACACAAAACCTCCTTTTCCCCCTCCCTCCAACCTTTCCTAGGCCGACCCCTACCCCGCCTTCCTTCCACTACAGATTGATACACTCTTGAAGTCACTCTGTTTCGCTCCATTCTCTCTACATGTCCGAACCACCTCAACAACCCTCTTCAGCCCTCTGGACAACAGTTTTGGTAATCCCGCACCTCCTCCTAACTTCCAAACTACGAATTCTCTGCATTATATTCACACCACACATTGCCCTCAGACATGACATCTCCACTGCCTCCAGCCTTCTCCTCGCTGCAACATTCATCACCCATGCTTCACACCCATATAAGAGCGTTGGTAAAACTATACTCTCATACATTCCCCTCTTTGCCTCCAAGGACAAAGTTCTTTGTCTCCACAGACTCCTAAGTGCACCACTCACCCTTTTCCCCTCATCAATTCTATGATTCACCTCATCTTTCATAGACCCATCCGCTGACACGTCCACTCCCAAATATCTGAATACATTCACCTCCTCCATACTCTCTCCCTCCAATCTGATATCCAATCTTTCATCACCTAATCTTTTTGTTATCCTCATAACCTTACTCTTTCCTGCATTCACTTTTAATTTTCTTCTTTTGCATACCCTACCAAATTCATCCACCAATCTCTGCAACTTCTCTTCAGAATCACCCAAGAGCACAGTGTCATCAGCAAAGAGCAGCTGTGACAACTCCCACTTTGTGTGTGATTCTTTATCTTTTAACTCCACGCCTCTTGTCAAGACCCTCGCATTTACTTCTCTTACAACCCCATCTATAAATATATTAAACAACCACGGTGACATCACACATCCTTGTCTAAGGCCTACTTTTACTGGGAAATAATTTCCCTCTTTCCTACATACTCTAACTTGAGCCTCACTATCCTCGTAAAAACTCTTCACTGCTTTCAGTAACCTACCTCCTACACCATACACCTGCAACATCTGCCACATTGCCCCCCTATCAACCCTGTCATACGCTTTTTCCAAATCCATAAATGCCACAAAGACCTCTTTAGCCTTATCTAAATACTGTTCACTTATGTGTTTCACTGTAAACACCTGGTCCACACACCCCCTACCTTTCCTAAAGCCTCCTTGTTCATCTGCTATCCTATTTTCCGTCTTACAATAATAACTCTACTATCCACTTTACCAGGTATACTCAACAAACTTATCCCCCTATAATTTTTGCACTCTCTTTTGTCCGCTTTGCCTTTATACAAAGGAACTATGCATGCTCTCTGCCAATCCCTAGGTGCCTTACCTTCTTCCATACATTTATTAAATAATTGCACCAACCACTCCAAAACTATATCCCCATCAATCCCGGCTGCCTTACCCCCTTTCATTTTAAATACTGCCTCACGAACGTCCCCCACATTCACAACTGGCTCTTCCTCACTCCTACAAGATGTTATTCCTCCTTGCCCTGTACACGAAATCACAGCTTCCCTATCTTCATCAACATTTAACAATTCCTCGAAATATTCCCTCCATCTTCCCAATACATCTAACTCTCCATTTAATAACTCTCCTCTCCTATTTTTAACTGACAAATCCATTTGTTCTCTATGCTTCCTTAACTTGTTAATCTCACTCCAAAACTTTTTCTTATTTTCAACAAAATTTGTTGATAACAACTCACCCACTCCCTCATTTGCTCTCTTTTTACATTGCTTCACCACTCTCTTAACCTCTCTTCTTTTTCTCCATATACTCTTCCCTCCTTGCATAACTTCTACTTTGTAAAAACTTCTCATACGCTAACTTTTTCTCCCTTACAAATCTCTTTACATCATCATTCCACCAATCGCTCTTCTTCCCTCCTGCACCCACCTTCCTGTAACCACAAACTTCTGCTGAACACTCCAACACTACATTTCTAAACCTACCCCATACCTCTTCGACCCCATTGCCCATGCTCTCATTAGCCCATCTATCCTCCAATAGCTGTTTATATCTTACCCTAACTGCCTCCTCTTTTAGTTTATAAACCTTTGCCTCTCTCTTCCCGGATGCTTCTATTCTCCTTGTATCCCATCTACCTTTTACTCTCAGTGTAGCTACAACTAGAAAGTGATCTGATATATCTGTGGCCCCTCTATAAACATGTACATCATGAAGTCTACTCAACAGTCTTTTATCTACCAATACATAATCCAACAAACTTCTGTCATTTCGCCCTACATTATATCTTGTATACTTATTTATCCTCTTTTTCTTATATATATATATATATATATATATATATAAATATATATATATATATATATATATATATATGCAGAACAACCACTCTGAAAAAATAGAGAAATTCCAAGCGCTTTCGTGACTACTCACATTATCAAGGAACTATTTTTTCAGAGTGGTTGTTTTGCATATTCCGAAATCACCTGTTTACTGTGATCTTATTGCATATATATATATATATATATATATATATATATATATATATATATATATATATATATATATATATATATATATATATATATATATATATATATATATATATATATATGCAATAAGATCACTAAACAGGTGATTTCAGAATATGCAAAACAACCACTGTGAAAGAATAGAGAAATTCCAAGCGCTTTCGTGACTACTCACATTATCAAGGAACTATGAAAGTGAAGCATCCAAGGAAGCTATATAAGGGGTCGGCCAGCACCTCACTATCAGATCCCACAACGGTTAAACACGTGACGCGCGGCGAGCCAACTTGGATAGGTCCTTTGCAAAACTCACCCCCAAGCTATTTATTTGTCCAGTGTATTATTAAATTCTACCCAAATTCTATTAATTATAAATGGATCTAATTTATATAAACCAAAGGAAATATTCATATTATTGTCAAAACTGCTTTTTATGAAACAAGATTCAATTATATTCCTGTCGACCATGGACTTGCTTGATACTACTTTCTCAACTTTTTGAAAATCAATTGGATGGTTAAAATCTCTTACATGAATAAATAGAGCATTGGAATCTTGTCCAGTTCTAATGCTATATTTATGTTGTTTTAATCTTAGTTCGAGATTTTTACCAGTTTGACCGTAATAAACTTTATCGCAAATTTTACAAGGAATCTTATAGACACATCCATCAGCAATTTGGGGGGAATTCTTAATCAAAAGTTTTTTTACTGTATCAAGACTTTTGAATACAACTTTAATATTAAAAGTCTTAAGAAGAGAAGGCATATCAACCAAGTTTTCATGGTAAGGGAGAACGAACATATTTTTAGTTGAATAAGGCTGGTTGCCCTTTTTTGGATTATAAAAAGTGTTCCTAGCAACTTTAAAAGTTTTATCAATTACATTTCTTGGGTATTTTAAATCATTACCTATTTCATAAATTTTGGATATTTCCTCATCTATGAACTCAGGACTACAAATTCGTAAAGCTCTCAAAAACATTGATGAGAAAACAGACAGTTTGACTCTATCTTGATGCGAGGAATAATAGTGGACATAGGAACAGTTATTTGTAGGTTTTCTGTAAATTTTAAATTTGAATTCATTATTACCCTTAATAATTAAAACATCTAGAAAAGGCAATGAGTTATTTTCTTCAAACTCAACAGTAAAGTTTATAGAATGGGCTAAGCTATTTAATTTTCCAAGAAAATGGTGTATATCTACATTTTTGGGCATAAGACACAAAATATCATCAACATATCTGAACCATTTAGCTCTATTAGGGAGGATTGTGTTAAGCAACCTTGTTTCAAAAAATTCCATGTATAGGTTACTAAGAACAGGTGAAAGAGGATTTCCCATTGCCATACCAAACTTCTGAGTGTAAAACTTATCATTAAATACAAATTTTGCATCAACAATGCAAAGTTTAATAAGTTTAATGATAGTAGGAACAGGCAATGGTAAATCATAGTTAACGAGTTCTTCAGATAAGAAACTTAATAAATCATCAACAGGAACTTTCGTAAACAAGGAAGTAACATCAAAACTAACCATGTTAAAATCATTTAAGTCAGTCAAGGAGCTTAATTTATCAACCAAGTCTATGTTGGCAAAATTTCTAACTTTAATGTTAAAAACAACATAGACTTGGTTGATAAATTAAGCTCCTTGACTGACTTAAATGATTTTAACATGGTTAGTTTTGATGTTACTTCCTTGTTTACGAAAGTTCCTGTTGATGATTTATTAAGTTTCTTATCTGAAGAACTCGTTAACTATGATTTACCATTGCCTGCTCCTACTATCATTAAACTTATTAAACTTTGCATTGTTGATGCAAAATTTGTATTAATGATAAGTTTTACACTCAGAAGTTTGGTATGCCAATGGGAAATCCTCTTTCACCTGTTCTTAGTAACCTATACATGGAATTTTTTGAAACAAGGTTGCTTAACACAATCCTCCCTAATAGAGCTAAATGGTTCAGATATGTTGATGATATTTTGTGTCTTATGCCCAAAAATGTAGATATACACCATTTTCTTGGAAAATTAAATAGCTTAGCCCATTCTATACTCTTTACTGTTGAGTTTGAAGAAAATAACTCATTGCCTTTTCTAGATGTTTTAATTATTAAGGGTAATAATGAATTCAAATTTAAAATTTACAGAAAACCTACAAATAACTGTTCCTATGTCCACTATTATTCCTCGCATCAAGATAGAGTCAAACTGTCTGTTTTCTCATCAATGTTTTTGAGAGCTTTACGAATTTGTAGTCCTGAGTTCATAGATGAGGAAATATCCAAAATTTATGAAATAGGTTATGATTTAAAATACCCAAGAAATGTAATTGATAAATCTTTTAAAGTTGCTAGGAACATTTTTTATAATCCAAAAAAGGGCAACCAGCCTTATTCAGTGCAGGCACTGTACTTCCCATCTCCAGGACTCAAGTCCGGCCTGCCGGTTTCCCTGAATCCCTTCATAAATGTTACTTTGCTCACACTCCAACAGCACGTCAAGTATTAAAAACCATTTGTCTCCATTCACTCCTATCAAACACGCTCATGCATGCCTGCTGGAAGTCCAAGCCCCTCGCACACAAAACCTCCTTTACCCCCTCCCTCCAACCTTTCCTAGGGAGACCCCTACCCCGCCTTCCTTCCACTACAGACTGATACACTCTTGAAGTCATTCTGTTTCGCTCCATTCTCTCTACATGTCCGAACCACCTCAACAACTCTTCCTCAGTTCTCTGGACAACAGTTTTGGTAATCCCGCACCTCCTCCTAACTTCCAAACTACGAATTCTCTGCATTATATTCACACCACACATTGCCCTCAGACATGACATCTCCACTGCCTCCAGCCTTCTCCTCGCTGCAACATTCA
>NW_027197392.1:52500-62397 GCF_038502225.1 Cherax quadricarinatus
AACTCGGTGTACAAATCTTTACATTTTAAGCTAAAAATATACGAGTCGGTATCGGTATAAAGAAGTCTTACATCATCACCATAATGCTGTTTTAAAACTTTATACCAAAAATGATACAATTTCTTTTTAGCAATCTCAAGAATTTGAAAACCGAGATAAAGTGGTTGTTTAACTTCTAATTTCTCTTTGTTGAATGTACAAATCACTCTGTCTTGATTCAAATGTGTGATATTTTTTAAGAAAGGATCTTTACTCGCTCTAACAAATGCTTTCTCATTATTGATATAACTATAATATTCAGCATACTTTGTAATATTCAACAACGATTTCCCATATATGGAGTTATTAGTTAATTTGAAAGCTTTTGACTTGATAGGACATCGTGTGGCTGTTCTCTGTGCAATATTAGCTGTTATGAAAGGTTCTAAAAATTTTGACTGAGTATATTCACATATGGTATGAACTTTTTCCACCTCTAACCCAAGTTCCAGTAATAACTGTAACAAATCTAGACTGATCAAATAATTTTTCTGAGGTAAATGACTGCCCACTAATTTCGCATTAGATTTGGGGATCTTTCTAGCTTCATTTTTCAATATAGATTCACAATAAGGAGATAACATCTCTTCTGTTATATTCATGTGTGATAATATCAAAGGAAGTTCATCAGTGAGTCTAGCTACCTCAGGGGACACGGGCTTGGTATCACATTCTATCCAATATCCCTTTTGACCTTCACACGAAACATTACTTAATCCCACATCGAGGAAAGCATTCTTCTCGTCATTCGATAATTTTCTGATACCATTCTGTGGAAGAGCTTCAACCATCGCACTAGCATACAAAGAATTAAAATCTAGATATAAAATATGAGTGCCCATTCCACTCTCAACATCAAAATTGGGGTTAATTAAGGGATTATCTGCTTTAGAATACTGATCAATTGCGCACATAAACCCTCCTCTGAGATTCCTTTTAATCAAGTCATATAATTCATGGGAATATAACATATCTAATTTTACATTAGTTTTCAAGAGGAATGCATCCCAACTGAATGAAGGTAAACTTATATAATTACTAACATCTAGCTTATAAATATCTTTGAGTGTTTTACGCCACTCCATGAAGACATCGGCTAACAATCCAACATCTGTCTTGAGATATAACATCAAGTAATCTCCTAAAGTCTTACATTTACCCAAGTCAAACACTTTCAATGCATGATCATAATCTTCCTGGCTAATAGCACTATTTCTCAAAGAATTAAAAAAATGTTCTTTACTCGGTAATTTTGTTTCATCGAGTTTCTTTAAACTATCAATATAATCATAACACAAAACTTGTTTTCCTTTACATAATAAAGGTAAGACATCCTGAGGCACATCTTTCAGAATAGCCTCTGTATATTTCAGTGATTTACCTGCCTTGATATGTTGTTCTGCTAACTTGGAAGGAGATCCATTCAATAAAGACAGTGAATCTTGAAACCTAACCTTACCTATGTCTACTCTCAAGAATTTGAACCCTTGTTTCGAATGAAATTTAATTTCATATTTATCAACATGCAATTCCTTTAAAATTATTCCTAAATCATACGACATGTTATGACAAAAAAGTAATAATTTCTCACTCTTATCTTTACACTGCAAATTACAACGACCACAATATGCTCCAATATAATTATTGAATTTTAAAGTGTGGTCATGATGTTTATGTTTGTCTTGGGCATTTTTGAAGGTGTTACTACATAATTCACAAGTGATCTGAGAAACATGTCTCATCTTATCCTCCTCTGTCATATGGATTACATGATACTCTCTTCTAAACTTTATTTTAGTCCATTCACCACTAACATTTAAAATGAAATGATTAACAGCATCCTCCCCCTTATAACTCTTCATACACACTATTTCTCCTTTGCGATCAAATATAATATAACAATAGGCAATGGCTTTATGACGAGACTCAATTTTACCTGCCGGGAGAGTGGTGTCTAATGCACATTCGAAATCAAATACACCGATATATTCGCTGGAATGTGTATGACTAAAATTTTTAAAGTGTACTGTTGTTCCTTCCGGGAGGAATACGAGAATCTGATTGATTTTACATCCATCTTCGTGGATATCTAACTCTTCCTGTGTATTCAACTTCATCAAACAACTATGACAGTGCTTCTTTACACCATGATCCTTCATTATCGTTCTAACATACCCGTCAAAATCTTTGATTAAAACCAAATGACTTTCATTCAACAATAACGCACACATGATGTCCTTATATTTCTTATTCCCCTTACGACACATAGCCACAAATGTCCCACCTTGATCCTTTCTTAATTGATAAACATATAATGACACTTTATTTTCCTTCTCTAATATACCTAACTTATCACGTGTAATGGGAAAATCATCTATAGAAGATTTTGCATGATTAAGACATCCTTTCTTAGTATTAACTGCTTTGCGAATATTTTTCATGACATATTCTTTTTATGACATTGATAGGCAGCAAAAGCACGCAGTACACACAACCCATCATTAATCACTGGATTAAATACATATTGGCTCCCTCGCAGTTTCTTGGGATATGCCACATATGATCCTACTTGTACTCTGAATTCTACTTTAACATATTCGATACTGAAAGATTCGATTTGATCTATGATCCAACCAGATCCTTCCTGATCTTGCAACTCTGTCTCGTATCTTTCTAATATCGTTCCCACCCATCGATCAAATACTTCAGAGATTTCCTCTTCACTTACTAACTCAAACGCTAAATTTATCACAAATTGTCCATTTTGATCATCACCCGATATGTTTTGACGTAATGTCCTTATAACTATAATTGGGTGGATTCTGAGCGACATTGCTAGAGGCGATCTATCATACATATCTCGTATCTGATCTATAAAATAATCCCTATAAGCATGTAAATACATTCTTAACTCCCTGTTGTAAGTTGAAGGAACACTATATTTCCTCACTGTATGCCTACCTCTAAAATTCTGGATGTATGTAATAATTTCTGGTCTCTCATCTTCACCTCCACTATTGTGTGCGACATTACTGTCAGACACGTCATGTGAGGTAGTTGCTCTCTCATCATCTTCATTAATGGGGACAGAAGTATCCACACCTCCTGCCGCACCTCCGCATTGTGAGGTACCAACACTAGCAGATCTACCTGCACTCTCATCTTCATTCCCCGTCGCACCTCCATGCTGTGCATCATTACTCTCAGTTTGATTCACAACAGGACCAGGTGTATTTCCTGCAGAGGAAAAAAGTATATCCAATTCATAACCCAAAATATTTCTATATATTAAGTTTTCAATGAATAGAACAAAATCTTTCACCCTTCTCAGTTTTTACATATTACGATTTAAGATTTTAATGAATGGAACAAAAAAATCTTTCTCGAGTGACTAACTCATTTTTACGATAAATATTTTTCACAACAAAAGTAAAAAGATCACAATTGGATACATACCTGTTTCTACAGCCTTCTTCCATAATACATCTAAGCGTTCCCACTCATTCTTTAATTCTAACAACCTCTCATTGCGATGTACACCACCTCTCTTGATTTCCAACGATCGTCGCCTTCTAATCGACAATCTCCTCTTCACTAATGCTTCCAAGTAATTCGCGTATATTCTTTTCTTATCCTCTGTTAAGAATTTCACTTATTAACGCACTAACCCAGTAAAAATTTCACTCGTATGCTCCAACAACAAAAATTAACCCAAAACATTTTTTCCTCGTTATATCATTAAACATGTTAAATATTATCTGTTTCACCACATATCAAGATTTTTTAAGTACAACTAACCTTTCTCCATGATGTGTGGTTCAACGTTGGAAGATGAGGTCAGCCAGGCTTGACGGATGGAAACACAATCCTCGCTCAGAGAGACTCCTTGACCTTATATGAGTCACCCCAAAGTATTGCGTCATGATTTTTGTACACCCCTTCCCCCCTCCGACGACACCATGAAATGCGGTTCACATCCAAGGTAGATTTAAGATAATCATCCCCTTACCGAACACCTGCGTCAACTTAGGTCAGACAGACGCCATGAAATGTGGTTCACATCCAAGGTAGAAAATCACACGGCCATTACGTATCTCCTTACCGAACACCTGCGTCAATCGGTACCCTAAAGTAACTAATTTTGGTGAGGTAGTCCCGCTCCGCAACAGGAGGTTACTCCACATTAACTTAGCTGTTATATATCTTGAAAACCCATTAACACTTACAGTGTACAAGTCACCTCTCTATGGTAAACATAATCTCTCTCGACAGTACAATGAACTTGACAACATACACATCTGCTGACGTTGATATATTTCGTTATCCATCAAGGATTATCATTGCCGGTTATTCGAATAGTGGCAAATCTTATTTCACATCAAAATTATTAAAGTTATACCATGAGAAATTTCATAACATTATAATATGCGGGGTGACATCACATCCCTTAGAACAAGATTCAGAGATATCTCATAAATTAACATTAAGTAAAGATATTATCGACCCACAGAATGTCATTGCATCACCTGATGAAAATACAATAATTATTGTTGATGATCTATTTTTAAAAGCTGGTAACAGTGAAATTATTCTCGAATGTTTTACTAAAGGTAGACATCATAATATAAGCATTATTCTAATTACTCAAAATATATTTCACGGAGGACGATATAGTCGTACCATGGCTTTAAACGCCACGCATTTTGCTTTATTTAAAATGAGGGATCTTGGACAAGTAGAGATTCTGGGGCGACAAGTTTTCGGAAAAAATAAAGAATTTGTAAATATATATAAATCTGCTATAAATCGATCACCCTTTGGTTATTTATTCATAGACCTTGCATTAAATACACCAGAAGCATTACAGTTGCGAACCAATGTGTTACGTCAGGATTCCTACGAAATTGTATACCAATGGAGCGAGCAAAATTAATTGAAAAGGTTTATAGAGATCCTGGTTCTGTGGGATCATTCTCTGGTAAACAATTTATATGTAGCTGTAAAAAAGATTGATCCGTCCATAACCTTGAAAGAGGTCAGAAATTTTTTAAATTCAGAAAGATCGTATACTTTACATGTTCTTAAACCTAAGAAGTTTCCTCGTAAGAAAATAATTGCTCCCAAACCCAGAGTGATATTAACCTGTGATTTGGGTGATATGTCTAAATTATCCAGATATAATGATGGATATAAATACATTCTCGTGTGTATCGATGTTTTTTCAAGATATTTACAAGCAGTACTCATGAAAAAGAAAGACGGACCGAGCACTTTACATGCATTACAAAACATATTGGAGAATGAAAAGGCGAAGAATATATCGAGATTATTTACAGATAAAGGCAGGGAGTTTCTAAATAAACAGGTACAGAATTATCTCCAGAGTAAGCATATAAAGTTATATCATGTATTTTCGAATGAAACAAAAGCTTCCATTGCAGAGAGAGGCTTGCAAACGTTGAAACGTAAATTATACAAGTATATGACAAGTGCCAATACATTTAATTATTCAAAAGTGTTAAATGAATTGGTAGATGCATATAATTCAACTCCACACTCGGGGATTGGTGGTAAAACCCCATTGCAAGTCCATGGTATTACGACATTGAATGATATAAGGAATCAGTTTCGCATAAATTATAAAAATGGAAGATCCAATAAGAAACGAATCAGTAAGAAATTGGCTGTTGGAGACACAACAAGAGTGACTCTTAGCAGATCATCCGCGTTTAACCGAGGGTTTCACACACAAAATACAGAGGAAATATTTAAAATATATAGAATTAATAATTCTCAACCTATAACAACATATCATTTGAAAGATTTGAAAGGTGAAAAGATTAAAGGAACATTTTATCGCGAAGAATTGACCCCAGTCATACCACCTCCAGAATATATTATCGACAGAGTATTGAAACGAAAAAAAATTGGTGGAATTACGCATTATTTGGTATCTTATAAAGGTTATGATTCCACTTTTAATTCGTGGGTCAAAGAAGGAGATTTGTTGAAGGTACAATGAAAAAATCATTATTAGAAAAATTTAAAGAATTAATTACATTACTTAATAGTCTCCCAGGCAATCATCGGAAGAGTTTATTACAACAGTTTAAGAAAACACACATAAGTTGTATCAGTGAGATTTTCAAGAATTTAATCAAGAATAAAATACCATTAGACCCTAAAATATTTAAAAAGTACAAGAACGAGATTAGATCATTAGCTTGTAAGAAAATTGGTTTTCAGCGTAAAAAGAAATATTTGCTGAGTATCAGAGGTGGAAATCTTCTTAGTATTATATTACCTCTAGCAGTAGATATTATTTCAAGATTGTTTAATAAATCATGAAAGAATTTTATCTTGTACCAACTTCAGTTATGAAACGCAAACCTCTCGAGATAGTAAAATTGGGAGGTGATGAGAATTTAGAAGGAGGAGGTGGATGCTTGAAGCGTGGTGTTAAACACAAGATTAAGCTCAGTCCCGTCAGGGAAGTCAACCCACCTGCTCTCACCTCGGTGAAACCTCAGAAAACCCCAGATTTGTCAAGATTCATGCACATAAGGGTGAGTGCGAGAAATATAGAATATGTGAAATCAATGTTGGTATTATTGCAAAGAAATCCTTTGGTGAGTTGGGATGAGAATGGTGACCTTCTTACCCCCATTACTGGACGTAATATTATTGAAATATTAAATGTTTTATCAGAAAACAATGTGAAATCAGCGAGAAGAATCGATTCTGATTACTTAACAGAAATAAAGCATTTATTAAATATAACAGGTATACATTTTGATTTTGTGAGGAATACAAAAGTGAGAAGACAATTATTACATAAAGGAGGCGGTGTATGGAGAGAGGAATCATCGTGGATAACATATTAGGTGAGTATATAAACTCTGTGATGATATGTTTTTACTCAGTGTGGAGTGTGTTATAAGAGTTTAGAGATGGCTGAACGTCTTCTATACGTCTGTAGTGATTCCAGTCTTGATTTATTTCCCGCCAATACACCTTCGGCGCTTTCATTAATAAATTATATGATCCCATTATATTAGATAATAAAATTGATTATGAGGTTGCTCTGAAAAATATAATTTACCCCAAGACGCATTATATACCGCAAAATAATTTGAAGATATGTATTAAATATGAGAAATCTACATTAAATAAATATTTGCATAAAATTGATATGAGCAAAATTATTGGAGGTGATATGACAAGGATTTTAGAGGCAATAAATGCGGATATTAATGAAAATCTGGTAATAGCAGTTAAACATATAACGGGTATTATCATCCCCAAAAACTCAATTGTGTTCACATATCATCCAGGAATAAACAGAGTGGTTATTAACTTGAAAAAAAAAAATTATACTACCTTCTGATATTACTAGCGGTTATGTGGGGTTGGAATTTGATAAAGAAGGAAGCGATATGTTAGGGTTCTCAGGTAATGAAATTTTGTATGTCTTTACCAATAAAAAAGAGATTATTTTTAACGAGTCTGGTGTGAAGGCGGTAAACCCACCCGATCCTGAATCAGGTATTAATTATATGTTAATATATAGTGATTTGATTGATCCCATTAATTTTGGCGATCAGTTGGTATCTCTTTTGGGAGTAGTTGATATTAATACATTAAGATCTAATTATGATCCCACAATGTACAAACCACTTAATAAAAAGATAATTGATCAAGTGAGTATTAAGCTCGCTGATCAGAAAGGAAGGTTAATTCAATATAATGACAAGTGTTCTACTGTATGTGTACTACATTTAAGACCTATAAAACGAGAGTGAATGATCAAGTTGAGTTAATATTGAACGAACCGTCAAGATGAGAACCAGTTTCTCCCCTCCTTCAGTGGAATCATTCCTGAAACTCTTTGATACTTCGAGGGTGAAAGGGGCAGGATTAGATGATATTATATTATATAAAGCTAGAGGGAGGGGCGGAGGATTATTGTCATTTCTCGGTGGGATGGCCAGAAAAGCAATACCATTCTTATTGAATACCTTTGCTCCGGGAGTATTACAATACGGACAAAATGTGTTGAACGATGTTAATAATGGTATTGCATTGAAAAATTCTGCGAGAAATAGAGGTGTAGAAACATTGAAGGTGTCGGACAGAAGTTATTATCCGGAGGAAGTAGAAAGATTGGTTTGAAACGATTGAAATTTAATAATAAAAGAAAGTGGAATATTTAATTAATTTTAGTTTATTGTTAACTGTCATATTGTTAGTATGTCGGCTGGTGGTCATATACGTTACACCAGGGGGACTCAACGCCCCCGTCCCCACTTATTCTCATTCCATAACTGATGGATTCCCAAAATTACCAGGACACGCCATTATTGAATCCTCAATAGCAGCTAGAAGCGCCTGTGATGTATTACCAGTAAATCAAGGATCTGATAAATTTCTCGAATTTAGAATACAAAGTTCAGAAGGTCATTTTTTAGATTTAACGAGTCTGGCCTTGGAAATGAACATAAATATAACAAATGAGGATTTGTCCAGTGTATTATTAAATTCTTCCCAAATTCTATTAATTATAAATGGATCTAATAATATGAATATTTCCTTTGGTTTATATAAATTAGATCCATTTATAATTAATAGAATTTGGGAAGAATTTAATAATACACAGGACAAATAATTTTTAAATTTTCTTGGGTAGAATAGTTTGTGGGTGAGTTGTGCAAAGGACCTATCCAAGTTGGGTCGGCGCGCGTCAGGTGTTTAACCGTTGTGGGATCTGATAGTGAGGTGCTGGCCAGACCCCTTATATAGCTTCCTTGGATGCTTTACTTTCATAGTTCCTTGATAATGTGAGTAGTCACGAAAGCGCTTGGAATTTCTCTATTCTTTCAGAGTGGTTGTTTTGCAAATATATATATATATATATATATACATATATATATATATATATATATTATATACATATATATATATATATATACATATACATATATATATATATATATATATATATATATATGTATATGTATATATATATATATATATATATATATATATATATATATATATATATATATATGGTATATATAAAAGCAGTTTTGACAATAATATGAATATTTCCTTTGGTTTATATAAATTAGATCCATTTATAATTAATAGAATTTGGGAAGAATTTAATAATACACTGGACAAATAATAATTTTAAAAATTTTCTTGGGTAGAATAGTTTGTTGGAGGTTGTGCAAAGGACCTGTCCAGTTGGGCCGGCGCGCGTCAGGTGATTAACCGTTGTGGGATCTGATAGTGAGGTGCTGGCCAGACCCCCTTATATACCTTCCTTGGATGCTTTACTTTCATAGTTCCTTGATAATGTGAGTAGTCACGAAAGTGCTTGGAATTTCTCTATTATTCCAGAGTGGTTGTTTTGCATATTCTGAAATCACCTGTTTACTGTGATCTTATTGCATATATATATGTGGTGGCCTGGTGGTTAACGCTCTCGCTTCACACGGTGAGGGCCTGGGTTCGATTCCCAGCCAGAGTAGAAACATTGGACGTGTTTCTTTCCACCTGTTGTCTATGTTCCCCATCAGTAAAATGGGTACCTGGGTGTTAGTCGACTGGTGTGGGTCGCTTCCTGGGACACTGACCTAAGGAGGCCTGGTCACAGACCGGGCCGCGGGGGCGTTGACCCCCGGAACTCTCTCCAGGTAATCTCCAGATATATATCTATTTATATATATATATATATATATATATATATATATATATATATATATATATATATATATATGTCGTGCCGAATAGGCAGAACTTGCGATCTTGGCTTAAATAGCAACGCTCATCTTCCCATATAGGACAGTGGAGATG
>NW_027197393.1:5000-62392 GCF_038502225.1 Cherax quadricarinatus
TTTTGGAAGTTTGTTGGGTTTAGAGTACCAAGAGGTTGCAGTGGCGGCTCTAAGTAGTTCTGAATACTGCTCACAAGATCATTGTTAAAGGTCTCTACAGAGGAACACTCATAGGAATTATACCAGTCAGTCACATGTGCAACAAAGTCATCATGCTGATCTGTGGGAACATTAAAACGTTTCCGTTTGAATATCCCACCAGGAAGGATAGTATTACCAATATCTAGAGAGGTTAGCCTAGGAAAATGATCAGACGCTATATCTGTTACAATGGAAGACTTACAGCTGGCAGAAGTAATGTTGAAGCCAAGACACAGATCAAGGACGCCTCCATAGATATGTGTGGGTTCAAGGTCACCTACAATTTGGACATTATCATGACTGTTTAAGAGTGACAACAGTTGATTGCCATTACGATTACCAAACTGTGAGTTTCCAATGCTTTTGTGTCTCGCATTGTAATCGCCAATAATAAGAGTAGGCTCAGAATGAGCACAAGTTGGGAGCTCCAAGTAATTAAATTTATCAGCAGGAGCATACAAGTTAAATATGTTGAGAGCAGAGTTCCCTATATAAATCCTAACACCGTGATATTGTAGCCCCTCTGTTTTTTTGTGTGCAAGAAGTTGATGGGGAAGTGATTTTTTAATATATAGAACACAAGAGTTAGTAGATTTGAGGTTATATGCAACAAATGATGGTAATTTAGGGGGTTGGGATTTTTCAGAGACTCTGCACTCTTGTAGACACACAACATCAATGGGTTCGGTGGTTACTTTATGATGAAGTTCAGGAAGTCTTTTTCTAAGTGATGCAATGTTCCAGCTTAATATAGAAAGTTATACGAGTTTTGATCCATTATAGTAGTCCTGGGATCTTGTTGAGTTTCTCAGCATAATGAAAAAATTGTTCATATAAATAGCAGACCTTATCAATGTCAACAGTGCTACCCTTGTCCATGAGTTTTGTAAGTGCACCTCCAGTTGTAAGGCCTCGTGGGAGTCTTCGTAAACCCAGAGCATGACGCTGTTTATGTGTGAATGTATGATAGGTGACACCACCACTCACATTCCCTCCTCCACTAACATTACACGCAACACTACAACTGTCATCACCAGCGAGTAGGAAACCAGAAGTGATGCAAGGGGTGGCGGTATACCCTTTGTATGATTGGGGTACGATTTGGCATGATTTCCAGAAACTTAGATTAATGCCTAGGGTAAGGGAGTTAGTTTATAGCTTTGTAATGGGGATTTTAGCGTCAAAGCAGGCTTAGTGTGTGATGGGTTTGGTAAAGGAAGCGAAATGCGAACATTGTGAGGAATCGGAAACAGCTTTTCATGCCGTATATTTTTGTAGAGAGTTGGGGCAGGTACGGGTGTGGCTGGCTAGAGTCTTCAAGTTAATGGGTGGGGGCAATGTAGAGATCCTGCGTGCCCTAACTTTAGAGGTAAGGGGTGTGTCTGAGGTTGTAAAAAGAGCCATTCTGTACATTGTGACAGATTTCTTGTTTTATTCCTGGGGCTTGAAGGAAAAAGGTGGGGGGATTAGGGTAAGGGCTATTGCGGCAGGAATTTATCGCACGGTATGCAGAAATAAACTCATTTATGGTAACAGGTGGGCGACTGCGTTCCCGGAGGCATATAGAAATATAACGGTAAGGGGACTCAGTAATTTGGCTACTTAAGTACTAAGGGACCATTTTCCTTTTCTAGAGCGAGTTATGACCATAATGAAGTATATGTAAATGTGGTAGGATTGTCATGAGAGTTGTATGGGAGGGATGACATGTCAGATGTGGTGTAATTGGAGAGTTTTCTTGTGTGTGGATGTTTTAGTTTAACCATGTGTTGAAAGACAAGAGGTCATTGATGATCATAGTTTTAATAAGGTAAATGATCTTTGTCAGTGAGACAACTACAACATTGAACACTCAAAGCATTGTTAACACACTAATAATAATGTGCTATGTAACATGAGTGTGTAATCTTTGTTATTTTAATAGTGTGTTTAGTTTCTCTGTGGTAAGGTGTGGAAATGGCTATTTTGTCACCTTTATTATATTGTAATTTTTGAGGTGTTTAGTATTATGTCTTTGTGTATAAAGTTTAATATACAATACTAATGAGTGTGCAACGAATTGGATTATATGAGAATGTCTTTGTTTATAAAGTTTCATATATAATGTAAATAAGTGTGACATTCTTTGGATTATATTGCCTTTTGTGTTATAAGATACTGGCTGTATTTTATGGATATAATAAACCCACCTGTATGTACAGGTGTGGGCTGTTTTTAGTTACATGTATGTTGTGTGTGCTGGTTGAGCACTTTGGAGGGGGAATCAAGCATTTACAGTTGAACGTGTTTTTCTTATGTATAAGTTTAGTGCTGGGATAAGGAATGTGAAGTTGTTTGTTTTTATTATTTAATGGATCACGTTTCTTTGTTTATGTAACCTAAGTATAGCATACATGTATGATGTGTATTGTGTTTTTTAAATAAAAAAAAAATATAAAAGAAACACTACCTGTTTATAAATTCAAGTCTCTTCTCAAAGTTCACTTACTCACTCAAAACCAAATAAATACTGAATAACTGAACCATATAAATTGTATATCCTAAATGTTACTCACAATTATATCACACAAATGTTAAACCTAACTTTGTTATTTTTTTAAATACACTACCTAACAGAATACTCCATTCTACTGAATGAACAGCAATGCATGCAACCATATGACCTGTCTTTGTAATACTCATTTGTATTTTATAGTTATCTGTTTACAATAATGTCTTATCACTGATTTCATCATTGCTTAGTTAATCTTAAGTTAATTTTAAGCCAGCCCGTAATGCTATGCATATAAGTGGCTTTGGCATGCTGCTCTTACCTGTATTTTTTGTACCTCTGTTTGTATGCTAAAATTTCTAAATAAATAAATAAATAAATAAAATAAACAAATGAGCTCCAGGTAGGTCTGGTCACAATCATGACAAGTTACAAAGGTATTTACAGATTACAGATGTACGTAAAGGGTCCAGGGACTGGGCCCCCAAAGTTTTGATAGCTGAACTAGGTACAAAGGTAATGAGCTCACAAGTTACAAAGGTAATGAATTCTGTAAGAATGGTTACTTACGTTTATACACGGCTACAATCATGAACAAATTATAGTGTAATGAGCAATTCACACTTCCACACCCGGTCACAACTGTAATGAGTTATTGGTGCAAATATTGATTGTTGAGTCACACACACACACACACACACACACACACACACACACACACACACACACACACACACACACACACACACACACACACACACACACACACACACACACACAAACACACACACACACACACACACACACACACACACACACACACACACACACACACACACACACACACACACACACACACACACACACACACAGGAAAATAAAGAGATTAGCCGAAGAGCCAGAAACGAATATGCACAGATAAGAAGGAGGCTCAGCGACAATATGAAAATGACATAGCATCGAAAGTCAAGACTGACCCGAAGCTGTTGTACAGCCACATCAGGAGGAAAACAGTCAAGGACCAGGTAATCAGACTGAGGAAGGGTGATGGGGAATTCACAAGAAACGACCGAGAGGTATGTCAGGAGCTCAACACGAGATTTAAAGAAGTATTTACAGTGGAAACCAGTAGGACTCCAGGAAATCAGAACAGGGGGGTACACCAGCAAGTGCTAGATGAGGTACATATAACCAAGGAGGAAGTGAAGAAGCTGCTATGCGAACTTGACACCTCAAAGGCGGTGGGACCAGACAACATCTCTCCGTGGGTCCTTAAAGAGGGAGCAGAGATATTGTGTGTGCCATTAACAAAGATCTTCAACACATCATTTGAAACTGGGCAACTCCCTTAGGTATGGAAGATGGCAAATGTAGTCCCAATTTTTAAAAAGGGAAACAGACATGAGGCACTAAACTACAGACCTGTATCACTAACGTGTATAGTATGCAAGGTCATGGAGAAGATCATCAGGAGGAGAGTGGTGGAGCACCTGGAAAGAAACAAGTGTATAATTGACAACCAGCACGGTTTCAGGGAAGGAAAATCCTGTGTCACAAACCTACTAGAGTTTTATGACAAGGTGACAGAAGTAAGACAAGAGAGAGAGGGGTGGATCGACTGCATTTTTTTGGACTGCAAGAAGGCCTTCGACACAGTTCCTCACAAGAGGTTACTGCAAAAGCTAGAGGATCAGGCACACATAACAGGAAAGGCACTGCAATGGATCAGAGAATACCTGACAGGGAGGCAACAACGAGTCATGGTACGTGACGAGGTGTCAGAGTGGGCGCTTGTGACAAGCGGGGTTCCACAGGGGTCAGTCCTAGGACCTGTGCTGTTCTTTGTATATGTGAACAACATAACGGAAGGGAGAGACTCAGAAGTGTCCTTGTTTGCAGATGATGTGAAGTTAATGAGAAGAATCAAATCGGATGAGGATCAGGCAGGACTACAAAGAGACCTGGACAGACTACAAGCCTGATCCAGCAACTGGCTCCTTGAGTTTAACACTGCCAAATGCAAAGTCATGAAGATTGGGGAAGGGCAAAGAAGACCGCAGACACAATATAGTTTAGATGGCCAAAGACTGCAAACCTCACTCAAGGAAAAAGATCTGGGGGTGAGTATAACACTGAGCATATCTCCTGAGGCGCACATCAATCAGATAACTGCTGCAGCATACGGGCGCCTTGCAAACCTACGGATAGCGTTCCGATACCTCAGTAAGGATTCGTTCAAGACTCTGTATACCATTTACGTCAGGCCCATACTGGAGTATGCAGCACCAGTTTGGAATCCACACCTAGTCAAGCACGTCAAGAAATTAGAGAAAGTGCAAAGGTTTGCAACAAGGCTAGTCCCAGAGCTACGGGGATTGTCCTACGAAGAAAGGTTGAGGGAAATCGGCCTGACGACACTGGAGGACAGGAGGGTTAGGGGAGACATGATAACGACATATAAAATACTGCACGGAATAGACAAGGTGGACAAAGACGGGATGTTCCAGAGAGGGGACACAGACACAAGAGGTCACAATTGGAAGTTGAAGACTCAGATGAATCAAAGGGATGTTAGGAAGTATTTCTTCAATCATAGAGTAGTCAGACCGTGGAATAGCCTAGAAAGTGACATAGTGGAGGCGGGAACCATACATAGTTTTAAGGCTAGATATGATAAAGCTCATGGGGCAGGGAGAGAGAGGACCTAGTAGCAATCAGCGAAGAGGCAGGGCCAGGAGCTATGAATCGACCCCTGCAACCACAAATAGGTGAGTACAAATAGGTGAGTACACACACACACACACACACTGACACTGACACTGACACTGACACTGACACTCTCACACACACACACACACACACACACACACACACACACACACACACACACACAACGGCCATACCACGTTGAACACACCGCTTCTCGTCCGATCAGCGAAGTTAAGCAACGTTGGGTTTGGTTAGTACTTGGATGGATGACCGCCTGGGAACACCAAATGCTTTAAGAAGAGGTATGACAAAGCTCAAGAAGCAGAGAGAGAGAGGATCCAGTAGCGATCAGTGAAGAGGCGGGGCCAGGAGCTGAGTCTCGACCCCTGCAACCACAATTAGGTGAGTACAATTAGGTGAGTACACACACACACACACACACACACACACACACACACACACATTCAGGACCCTGTACACCGTGTACGTTAGGCCCATATTGGAGTATGCGGCACCAGTTTGGAACCCACACCTAGCCAAGCACGTAAAGAAACTAGAGAAAGTGCAAAGGTTTGCAACAAGACTAGTCCCAGAGCTAAGAGGTATGTCCTACGAGGAGAGGTTAAGGGAAATCAACCTGACGACACTGGAGGACAGGAGAGATAGGGGGGACATGATAACGACATACAAAATACTGAGAGGAATTGACAAGGTGGACAAAGACAGGATGTTCCAGAGATTGGACACAGTAACAAGGGGACACCGTTGGAAGCTGAAGACACAGATGAATCACAGGGATGTTAGGAAGTATTTCTTCAGTCACAGAGTAGTCAGTAAGTGGAATAGTTTGGGAAGCGATGTAGTGGAGGCAGGATCCATACATAGCTTTAAACAGAGGTATGATAAAGCTCACGGCTCAGGGAGAGTGACCTAGTAGCGATCAGTGAAGAGGCGGGGCCAGGAGCTCGGACTCGACCCCCGCAACCTCAACTAGGTGAGTACAACTAGGTGAGTGAGTACACACACACACACACTCACACTCACTCACACACTCACACACTCACTCACACACACACACACAACCACAAATAGGTGAGTACACACACACACACACACACACACACACACACACACACACACATTTTAGTTTAATATCTTTATTATGCACCCCATACCCATCCTGTGAGCTGTAGTCAAAAGATTACAAAGGTACATAATGGGTCCAGGGACTGGACCCCAAAGTTATGATAGCTGAACTAGTTACAAAGGTCATGAACTCCAGGTAGATCTGGTCACAATCATGGCAAGTTACAGAGGCAATGAATCAGCCTCACTCCTATACATGGTTACAGTCATGAACAAATTACAAAGTAATGAACCACTGGTAGTAGTGAGGATAGTGGTAGTAGTGAAGATAGTGGTAGTAGTGAGGATAGTGGTAGTGAAGATAGTGGTAGTAGTGAGGATAGTGGTAGTAGTGAGGATAGTGGTAGTAGTGAGGATAGTGGTAGTAGTGAGGATAGTGGCAGTAGTGAGGATAGTGGAAGTAGTGAAGATAGTGGTAGTAGTTAGGATAGTGGTAGTAGTGAGGATAGTGGTAGTAGTGAGGGTAGTGGTAGTAGTGAGGATAGTGGTAGTAGTGACGATAATTGTAGTGACGATAGTGGTAGTAGTGACGATAATAGTAGTGAGGATAGTGATAGTAGTGAGGATAGTGGTAGTAGTGAAGATAGTTGTAGTAGTGAGGACAGTTGAAGTAGTGAGGATAGTTGTAGTAGTGAAGATAGTGATAGTAGTGAGGATAGTGGTAGTAGTGAGGAGAATGGCAGTAGTGAGGATAGGGGTAGTAGTGAGGATAGAGGTAGTAGTAAGGAAAGTGGTAGTAGTTGAGGATAGAGGTAGTAGTGAGGATAGAGGTAGTGAGGATGGTGGTAGAAGTGAGGACAGTGGTAGTAGTGAGGATAGTGGTAGTGAGGATAGTGGTAGTAATGAAGATAGTGGTAGTAGTGAGGACAGTGGTAGTAGTGAGGATAGTGGTAGTGAGGATAGTGGTAGTGAGGATAGTGGTAGTAGTGATAGTGGTAGTAGTGAGAATAGTGGTAGTAGTGGGGATAGTGGTAGTGAGGTTAGTGGTAGTAGTGAGGATAGTGGTAGTAGTGAGGATAGTGGTAGTAGTGAGGAGAGTGGTAGTAGTGAGGATAGTGGCAGTAGTGAGGATAGTGGAAGTAGTGAAGATAGTGGTAGTAGTTAGGATAGTGGTAGTAGTGAGGATAGTGGTAGTAGTGAGGGTAGTGGTAGTAGTGAGGATAGTGGTAGTAGTGACGATAATTGTAGTAGTGACGATAGTGGTAGTAGTGACGATAATAGTAGTGAGGATAGTGGTAGTAGTGAGGATAGTGGTAGTAGTGAAGATAGTTGTAGTAGTGAGGACAGTTGTAGTAGTGAGGATAGTTGTAGTAGGGAAGATAGTGGTAGTAGTGAGGATAGTGGTAGTAGTGAGGAGAATGGCAGTAGTGAGGATAGTGGTAGTAGTGAGGATAGAGGTAGTAGAAAGGAAAGTGGTAGTTGTGAGGATAGAGGTAGTAGTGAGGATAGAGGTAGTGAGGATGGTGGTAGAAGTGAGGACAGTGGTAGTAGTGAGGATAGTGGTAGTGAGGATAGTGGTAGTAATGAAGATAGTGGTAGTAGTGAGGACAGTGGTAGTAGTGAGGATAGTGTTAGTGAGGATAGTGGTAGTGAGGATAGTGGTAGTAGTGATAGTGGTAGTAGTGAGGATAGTGGTAGTAGTGAGGATAGTGGTAGTGAGGTTAGTGGTAGTAGGGAGGATAGTGGTAGTAGTGAGGATAGTGGTAGCAGTGAGGATAGTGGTAGTAGTGAGGATAGTGGTAATGAGGATAGTGGTAGTAATGAAGATAGTGGTAGTAGTGAGGACAGTGGTAGTTTACCTGGAGTTTACCTGGAGAGAGTTCCGGGGGTCAATGCCCCCGCGGCCCGGTCTGTGACCAGGCCTCCTGGTGGATCAGAACCTGATCAACCAGGCTGTTATTGCTGGCTGCACGCAAACCAACGTACGAGCCACAGCACGGCTGGTCAGGAACCGACTTTAGGTGCTTGTCCAGTGCCAGCTTGAAGACTGCCAGGGGTCTGTTGGTAATCCCCCTTATGAATGCTGGGAGGCAGTTGAACAGTCTCGGGCCCCTGACACTTATTGTATTGTCTCTTAACGTGCTAGTGACACCCCTGCTTTTCATTGGGGGGATGTTGCATCGTCTGCCAAGTCTTTTGCTTTCGTAGTGAGTGAGGATAGTGGTAGTGAGGATAGTGGTAGTGAGGATAATGGTAGTGAGGATAGTGGTAGTGAGGATAGTGGTAGAAGTGAGGATAGTGGTAGTAATGAGGATAGTGGTAGTAGTGAGGATAGTGGTAGTAGTTAGGATAGTGGTAGTAGTGAGGTTGTGGTAGTAGTGAGGATAGTGGTAGTGAGGATAGTTGTAATAGTGACGATAATGGTAGTAGTGACGATAGTAGTAGTGAGGATAGTGGTAGTAGTGAGGATAGTGGTTGTAGTGAAGATAGTTGTAGTAGTGAGGACAGTTGTAGTAGTGAGGATAGTTGTAGTAGTGAAGATAGTGGTAGTAGTGAGAATAGTGGTAGTAGTGAGGATAGTTGAAGTAGTGAGGATAGTGGTAGTAGTGAGGATAGTGGTAGCAGTGAGGATAGTGGTAGTAGTGAGGACAGTGGTAGTGAGGATAGTGGTAGTGAGGATAGTGGTAGTGGTGAGGATAGTGGTAGTAGTGAGGATAGTGGTAGTAGTGAGGATAGTGGTAGTGAGGTTAGTGGTAGTAGTGAGGATAGTGGTAGTAGTGAGGATAGTGGTAGCAGTGAGGATAGTGGTAGTAGTGAGGATAGTGGTAATGAGGATAGTGGTAGTAATGAAGATAGTGGTAGTAGTGAGGACAGTGGTAGTTTACCTGGAGTTTACCTGGAGAGAGTTCCGGGGGTCAATGCCCCCGCGGCCCGGTCTCTGACCAGGCCTCCTGGTGGATCAGAGCCTGATCAACCAGGCTGTTATTGCTGGCTGCACGCAAACCAACGTACGAGCCACAGCCCGGCTGGTCAGGAACCGACTTTAGGTGCTTGTCCAGTGCCAGCTTGAAGACTGCCAGGGGTCTGTTGGTAATCCCCCTTATGAATGCTGGGAGGCAGTTGAACAGTCTCGAGCCCCTGACACTTATTGTATTGTCTCTTAACGTGCTAGTGACACCCCTGCTTTTCATTCGGGGGATGTTGCATCGTCTGCCAAGTCTTTTGCTTTCGTAGTGAGTGAGGATAGTGGTAGTGAGGATAGTGGTAGTGAGGATAGTGGTAGTGAGGATAGTGGTAGTGAGGATAGTGGTAGTAGTGAGGATAGTGGTAGTAATGAGGATAGTGGTAGCAGTGAGGATAGTGGTAGTAGTTAGGATAGTGGTAGTAGTGAGGATAGTGGTAGTAGTGAGGATAGTGGTAGTAGTGAGGATAGTGGTAGTGAGGATAGTTGTAGTAGTGACGATAATGGTAGTAGTGACGATAGTAGTAGTGAGGATAGTGGTAGTAGTGAGGATAGTGGTTGTAGTGAATATAGTTGTAGTAGTGAGGACAGTTGTAGTAGTGAGGATAGTTGTAGTAGTGAAGATAGTGGTAGTAGTGAGAATAGTGGTAGTAGTGAGGATAGTTGAAGTAGTGAGGATAGTGGTAGTAGTGAGGATAGTGGTAGCAGTGAGGATAGTGGTAGTAGTGAAGATAGTGGTAGTGAGGATAGTGGTAGTAGTGAGGACAGTGGTAGTAGTGAGGACAGTGGTAGTGAGGATAGTGGTAGTGAGGATAGTGGTAGTGGTGAGGATAGTGGTAGTAGTGAGGATAGTGGTAGTAGTGAGGACAGTGGCAGTGAGGATTGTGGCTGTAATGAGGATAGTGGTAGTAGTGAGGACAGTGGTAGTAGTGAGGATAGTGGTAGTGAGGATAGTTGTAGTGAGGATAGTGGTAGTAATGAGGATAGTGGTAGTGAGGACAGTGGTAGTGGTGAGGATAGTGGTAGTAGTGAGGACAGTGGTAATAGTGAGGATAGTGGTAGTGAGGATAGTGGTAGTAGTTAGGATAGTGGTAGTAGTGAGGATAGTGGTAGTAGTGAGGATAGTGGTAGTAGTGAAGATAGTGGTAGTAGTGAGGATAGTGGCAGTAGTGAGGATAGTGGTAGTAGTTAGGATAGTGGTAGTAGTTAGGATAGTGGTAGTACTGAGGATAGTGGTAGTAGTGAGGATAGTGGTAGTAGTGAGGATAGTGGTAGTAGTGAGGATAGTGGTAGTGAGGACAGTGGTAGTAGTGAGGATAGTGGTAGTAGTGAGGATAGTGGTAGTGAAGATAGTGGTAGTAGTGAGGATAGTGGTAGTAGTGAGAATAGTGGTAGTAGTGAGGATAGTGGTAGTAGCGAGGATAGTGGTAGTAGTGAAGATAGTGGTAGTAGTGAGGATAGTGGTAGTAGTGAGGATAGTGGTAGTAGTGAGGATAGTGGTAGTAGTGAGGATAGTGGTAGTAGTTATTGCTGTTGAACAGTGGTTTGGTGCCGATGCAGGTAGCGTAGGTAGCAATGATACGGCCGTGGACTAGTTTGGCTTTAATTGGATAGGAGTGAGTACACAACGGGCAGTGTGAGGGAGTGACCGCGAGCCAGTCCGTGGAGGGGAAGCACTTGTGTCTCTCAAGTCAGTCGGCCTAGGAGTGAGAGCGGATGGGCTGAGCCTCCCACTGACCTAAGTGAGCCTTCAGAGGGCAGCACCTAAATGCTGCGAAATATGAACTAGTCAGAGCAGACGGCTAGGCTGTGTGTTCTGACAGTACAGGCTGTCTACATTTGCTCGGCCACGCACCTCGCGTCGTCCCGACGCGACAATACTGGTGGGCCCGCAGGTATAAAGGAATTACTTACTCTAGCTACCCCAGAGAGGGACTGGCTTTCGCTCACTTGTAAATCAAAAGGGACATAAAAATGCAACAGGCAAAAAAAAAACTCTCCCATCCAGGGGAAGAGAAAACTGGTTTGCCGGCGCTGATTCATCGGGGAGAGTGTCCGGAGACGTCAGCACTGGAACTAAAATCTTCTATATACAGGTTGTCCGCAGGGCTGAACATCAGTTGACCACTCGTCTACTAACGTTGTTGCACCCTCACATCTGCAAACAATGACTGACAGTAGCATTTCCTAAGGTGTGACATGTGACTCAGAGGGCAGCACTACCCTGACCGTAATACAGGCTTTTTTTTTTTTGTTATAAAAACACTGGGTGCACATAACTACAATAATACTATATCCATGGAATTCATTACACTCTGGGTACCTTTCTAAAAGTATTTACATAACTACATGATGTTGTCCACCCTGACTCCATTATCGACTAGCTATACAATGTGTGCGCATTTATACCCATTTCTGCAAGCAAACAATTAGCATAACTAGCGTAGGAGTCAGACAAGTCAGTAGGTACGTCAATGTCACAGAAATGTACTGTTGTCCTGGGTCGCAGGCCATAAGTATGGAGCCTTACTGGCCGTCTCCCGTACCAGTAGTAGTGGGAGAAGGGATAGACGGGTTGTCCTTAGCATTGGTCTGATTGTGGCATTGCAACGCACGCGACTCCAGCTCTGCTTCGGCCTGCACACGATCCACATACTTCATGTGATCAAGGTGGGCTTCCTTAATAGTTCCCGTAGCAATCTCCCTCACCTCGAACTTATTGCCACGGAGCTGTCGTAGGACACGGTAAGGACCCACGAATTTTGGGACAAGTTTGTGCATACCTGGGGTCTGCACTGGGTTGAGCAACATAACTTTGCAACCTGGTTCCACTTTGCTTTCCTTGGCGCGGGCATTGCGCTCAGACGTGAACCTATCAGTAGCTTTCATAAGGTTCTCTCGTACCCGCTGGAAGACAAGCTGCGTTGTCGTCATCTTTACTACACTGGGGTTGTCAGTGTCGTAAGTAGGTCTAGGTGGAGCAAACAGAATTTCATATGGTAAGCGCTTGTCATAGCCATACAAAGCAAAATGAGGTGTCTCACCGATCGAGCTGTTGAGGGAGAAATTTAATGTACACTGAACATCTGGGATAGCCTCATCCCATGTAGTACAACTAGGGTTAACGGTTACTCTGAGCACCTCCAGGACTTTGCGATTTGTACGTTCAGCAAGACCATTACTCGCAGGGTGGCGTGGAGTTACTGGCGCTTGGTGAATGTTGAATCTGGAGCAAAGATCCTGCATTATGCCATTTATAAACTCAGACCTATTGTCTGACAGAAGGATACGTGGGCAAGTATGACGAAGAACAACATGCTCACGGAAAGCACTAGCGACCGTTTCGGCGGTTTTATCAGGAATGGGTACTAATTCACCGTACCGCGTCAGGTTATCTACCATTACAAGCAGGTGCTTATTTCCCTTCTCCGAGGTCGAGAAGTTCGTCAACAGGTCGACAGATGTTCTCTCCCAGGGCTCCTTTGTAATGGGATACTTTAGAATGGGGTTAGGACCTGTAATGGTACCCTTGTGCTGTAGGCAAACAACACACTGGTGTACGGTAGTAGTGAGGACAGTGGTAGTAGTGAGGATAGTGGTAGTAGTGAGGATAGTGGTAATAGTGAGGATAGTGGTAGTAGTGAGGATACTGGTAGTAGTGAGGATAGTGGTAGTAGTGAGGATAGTGGCAGTAGTGAGGATAGTGGTAGTAGTGACGATAGTGGTAGTAGTGAGGATAGTGGTAGTAGTGAGGACAGTGGTAGTAGTGAGGATAGTGGTAGTAGTGAGGATAGTGGTAGTAGTGAATATAGTGGTAGTAGTGAGGATAGTGGTAGTGAGGATAGTGGTAGTAGTGAAGATAGTGGTAGTACGAAAATCACTCACTACGAAAGCAAAAGACTTGGCAGACGATGCACCATCCCCCCAATGAAAAGCAGGGGTGTCACTAGCACGTTAAGAGACCATACAATAAGTGTCAGGGGCCCGAGACTGTTCAACTGCCTCCCAGCACACATAAGGGGGATTACCAACAGACCCCTGGCAGTCTTCAAGCTGGCACTGGACAAGCACCTAAAGTCAGTTCCGGATCAGCCGGGCTGTGGCTCGTACGTTGGTTTGCGTGCAGCCAGCAGCAACAGCCTGGTTGATCAGGCTCTGATCCACCAGGAGGCCTGGTCACAGACCGGGCCGCGGGGGCGTTGACCCCCGGAACTCTCTCCAGGTAAACTCCAGGTAGTTAGGATAGTGGTAGTAGTGAGGATAGCGGTAGTAGTGAGGATAGTGGTAATGAGGATAGTTGTAGTAGTGACGATAATGGTAGTAGTGACGATAGTAGTAGTGAGGATAGTGGTAGTAGTGAGGATAGTGGTTGTAGTGAAGATAGTTGTAGTAGTGAGGACAGTTGTAGTAGTGAGGATAGTTGTAGTAGTGAAGATAGTGGTAGTAGTGAGGATAGTGGTAGTAGTGAGGATAGTTGAAGTAGTGAGGATAGTGGTAGTAGTGAGGATAGTGGTAGCAGTGAGGATAGTGGTAGTAGTGAAGATAGTGGTAGTGAGGATAGTGGTAGTAGTGAGGACAGTGGTAGTAGTGAGGATAGTGGTAGTGAGGATAGTGGTAGTGAGGATAGTGGTAGTGGTGAGGATAGTGGTAGTAGTGAGGATAGTGGTAGTGGTGAGGATAGTGGTAGTAGTGAGGATAGTGGTAGTAGTGAGGACAGTGGCAGTGAGGATAGTGGCTGTAATGAGGATAGTGGTAGTAGTGAGGACAGTGGTAGTAGTGAGGATAGTGGTAGTGAGGATAGTTGTAGTGAGGAAAGTGGTAGTAATGAGGATAGTGGCAGTGAGGACAGTGGTAGTAGTGAGGATAGTGGTAGTAGTGAGGACAGTGGTAATAGTGAGGATAGTGGTAGTGAGGATAGTGGTAGTAGTGAGGATTGTGGTAGTAGTGAGGATAGTGGTAGTAGTGAAGATAGTGGTAGTAGTGAGGATAGTGGCAGTAGTGAGGATAGTGGTAGTAGTTAGGATAGTGGTAGTAGTTAGAATAGTGGTAGTAGTGAGGATAGTGGTAGTAGTGAGGATAGTGGTAGTAGTGAGGATAGTGGTAGTAGTGAGGATAGTGGTAGTGAGGACAGTGGTAGTAGTGAGGATAGTGGTAGTAGTGAGGATAGTGGTAGTGAAGATAGTGGTAGTAGTGAGGATAGTGGTAGTAGCGAGGATAGTGGTAGTAGTGAAGATAGTGGTAGTAGTGAGGATAGTGGTAGTAGTGAGGATAGTGGTAGTAGTGAGGATAGTGGTAGTAGTGAGGACAGTGGTAGTAGTGAGGACAGTGGTAGTAGTGATGATAGTGGTAGTAGTGAGGATAGTGGTAGTAGTGAGGACAGTGGTAGTAGTGAGGACAGTGGTAGTAGTGAGGATAGTGGTAGTCGTGAGGATAGTGGTAGTAGTGAGGATAATGGTAGTAGTGAGGATAATGGTAGTGAGGATAGTGGTAGTAGTGAGGATAGTGGTAGTAGTGAGGATAGTGGTAGTAGTGAAGATAGTGGTAGTAGTGAGGACAGTGGTAGTAGTGAGGATAGTGGTAGTAGTGAGGATAGTGGTAGTAGTGAGGACAGTGGTAGTAGTGAGGATAGTGGTAGTAGTGAGGACAGTGGTAGTAGTGAGGATAGTGGTAATAGTGAGGACAGTGGTCGTAGTGAGGATAGTGGTAGTAGTGACGATAGTGGTAGTAGTGACGATAGTGGTAGTAGTGAGGATAGTGGTAGTAGTGAGGATAGTGGTAGTAGTGAGGACAGTGGTAGTAGTGAGGACAGTGGTAGTAGTGAGGATAGTGGTAGTAGTGAGGACAGTGGTAGTAGTGAGGATAGTGGTAGTAGTGAGTATAGTGGTAATAGTGACGACAGTGGTAGTAGTGAGGACAGTGGTAGTAGTGAGGATAGTGGTAGTAGTGAGGATAGTGGTAGTAGTGAGGATAGTGGTAGTAGTGAGGATAGTGGTAGTAGTGAGGATAGTGGTAGTAGTGAGGATAGTGGTAGCAGTGAGGATAGTGATAGTAGTGAGGATAGTGGTAGTAGTGAGGATAGTGGTAGTAGTGAGGATAGTGGTAGTAGTGAAGATAGTGGTAGTAGTGAGGATAGTGGCAGTAGTGAGGATTGTGGTAGTAGTTAGGATAGTGGTAGTAGTTAGGATAGTGGTAGTACTGAGGATAGTGGTAGTAGTGAGGATAGTGGTAGTAGTGAGGATAGTGGTAGTAGTGAGGATAGTGGTAGTGAGGACAGTGGTAGTAGTGAGGATAGTGGTAGTAGTGAGGATAGTGGTAGTGAAGATAGTGGTAGTAGTGAGGATAGTGGTAGTAGTGAGAATAGTGGTAGTAGTGAGGATAGTGGTAGTAGCGAGGATAGTGGTAGTAGTGAAGATAGTGGTAGTAGTGAGGATAGTGGTAGTAGTGGGGATAGTGGTAGTAGTGAGGATAGTGGTAGTAGTGAGGATAGTGGTAGTGTTATTGCTGTTGAACAGTGGTTTGGTGCCGATGCAGGTAGCGTAGGTAGCAATGATACGGCCGTGGACTAGTTTGGCTTTAATTGGATAGGAGTGAGTACACAACGGGCAGTGTGAGGGAGTGACTGCGAGCCAGTCCGTGGAGGGGAAGCACTTGTGTCTCTCAAGTCAGTCGGCCTAGGAGTGAGAGCGGATGGGCTGAGCCTCCCACTGACCTAAGTGAGCCTACAGAGGGCAGCACCTAAATGCTGCGAAATATGAACTAGTCAGAGCAGACGGCTAGGCTGTGTGTTCTGACAGTACAGGCTGTCTACATTTGCTCGGCCACGCACCTCGCGTCGTCCCGACGCGACAATACTGGTGGGCCCGCAGGTATAAAGGAATTACTTACTCTAGCTACCCCAGAGAGGGACTGGCTTTCGCTCACTTGTAAATCAAAAGGGACATAAAAATGCAACAGGCAAAAAAAAAAATCTCCCATCCAGGGGAAGAGAAAACTGGTTTGCTGGCGCTGATTCATCGGGGAGAGTGTCCGGAGACGTCAGCACTGGAACTAAAATCTTCTATATACAGGTTGTCCGCAGGGCTGAACATCAGTTGACCACTCGTCTACTAACGTTGTTGCACCCTCACATCTGCAAACAATGACTGACAGTAGCATTTCCTAAGGTGTGACATGTGACTCAGAGGGCAGCACTACCCTGACTGTAATACAGGCTTTTTTTTTTTGTTATAAAAACACTGGGTGCACATAACTACAATAATACTATATCCATGGAATTCATTACACTCTGGGTACCTTTCTAAAAGTATTTACATAATTACATGATGTTGTCCACCCTGACTCCATTATCGACTAGCTATACAATGTGTGCGCATTTATACCCATTTCTGCAAGCAAACAATTAGCATAACTAGCGTAGGAGTCAGACAAGTCAGTAGGTACGTCAATGTCACAGAAATGTACTGTTGTCCTGGGTCGCAGGCCATAAGTATGGAGCCTTACTGGCCGTCTCCCGTACCAGTAGTAGTGGGAGAAGGGATAGACGGGTTGTCCTTAGCATTGGTCTGATTGTGGCGTTGCAACGCACGCGACTCCAGCTCTGCTTCGGCCTGCACACGATCCACATACTTCATGTGATCAAGGTGGGCTTCCTTAATAGTTCCCGTAGCAATCTCCCTCACCTCGAACTTATTGCCACGGAGCTGTCGTAGGACACGGTAAGGACCCACGAATTTTGGGACAAGTTTGTGCATACCTGGGGTCTGCACTGGGTTGAGCAACATAACTTTGCAACCTGGTTCCACTTTGCTTTCCTTGGCGCGGGCATTGCGCTCAGATGTGAACCTATCAGTAGCTTTCATAAGGTTCTCTCGTACCCGCTGGAAGACAAGCTGCGTTGTCGTCATCTTTACTACACTGGGGTTGTCAGTGTCGTAAGTAGGTCTAGGTGGAGCAAACAGAATTTCATATGGTAAGCGCTTGTCATAGCCATACAAAGCAAAATGAGGTGTCTCACCTATCGAGCTGTTGAGGGAGAAATTTAATGTACACTGAACATCTGGGATAGCCTCATCCCATGTAGTACAACTAGGGTTAACGGTTACTCTGAGCACCTCCAGGACTTTGCGATTTGTACGTTCAGCAAGACCATTACTCGCAGGGTGGCGTGGAGTTACTGGCGCTTGGTGAATGTTGAATCTGGAGCAAAGATCCTGCATTATGCCATTTATAAACTCAGACCTATTGTCTGACAGAAGGATACGTGGGCAAGTATGACGAAGAACAACATGCTCACGGAAAGCACTAGCGACCGTTTCGGCGGTTTTATCAGGAATGGGTACTAATTCACCGTACCGCGTCAGGTTATCTACCATTACAAGCAGGTGCTTATTTCCCTTCTCCGAGGTCGAGAAGTTCGTCAACAGGTCGACAGATGTTCTCTCCCAGGGCTCCTTTGTAATGGGATGCTTTAGAATGGGGTTAGGACCTGTAATAGTACCCTTGTGCTGTAGGCAAACAACACACTGGTGTACGGTAGTAGTGAGGACAGTGGTAGTAGTGAGGATAGTGGTAGTAGTGAAGATAGTGGTAATAGTGAGGATAGTGGTAGTAGTGAGGATACTGGTAGTAGTGAGGATAGTGGTAGTAGTGAGGATAGTGGTAGTAGTGAGGATAGTGGTAGTAGTGACGATAGTGGTAGTAGTGAGGATAGTGGTAGTAGTGAGGATAGTGGTAGTAGTGAGGATAGTGGTAGTAGTGAGGATAGTGGTAGTAGTGAGGATAGTGGTAGTAGTGAAGATAGTGGTAGTACGAAAATCACTCACTACGAAAGCAAAAGACTTGGCAGACGATGCACCATCCCCCCAATGAAAAGCAGGGGTGTCACTAGCACGTTAAGGGACCATACAATAAGTGTCAGGGGCCCGAGACTGTTCAACTGCCTCCCAGCACACATAAGGGGGATTACCAACAGACCCCTGGCAGTCTTCAAGCTGGCACTGGACAAGCACCTAAAGTCAGTTCCGGATCAGCCGGGCTGTGGCTCGTACGTTGGTTTGCGTGCAGCCAGCAGCAACAGCCTGGTTGATCAGGCTCTGATCCACCAGGAGGCCTGGTCACAGACCGGGCCGCGGGGGCGTTGACCCCCGGAACTCTCTCCAGGTAAACTCCAGGTAGTTAGGATAGTGGTAGTAGTGGGGATAGCGGTAGTAGTGAGGATAGTGGTAATGAGGATAGTTGTAGTAGTGACGATAATGGTAGTAGTGACGATAGTAGTAGTGAGGATAGTGGTAGTAGTGAGGATAGTGGTTGTAGTGAAGATAGTTGTAGTAGTGAGGACAGTTGTAGTAGTGAGGATAGTTGTAGTAGTGAAGATAGTTGTAGTAGTGAGGATAGTGGTAGTAGTGAGGATAGTTGAAGTAGTGAGGATAGTGGTAGTAGTGAGGATAGTGGTAGCAGTGAGGATAGTGGTAGTAGTGAAGATAGTGGTAGTGAGGATAGTGGTAGTAGTGAGGACAGTGGTAGTAGTGAGGATAGTGGTAGTGAGGATAGTGGTAGTGAGGATAGTGGTAGTGGTGAGGATAGTGGTAGTAGTGAGGATAGTGGTAGTGGTGAGGATAGTGGTAGTAGTGAGGATAGTGGTAGTAGTGAGGACAGTGGCAGTGAGGATAGTGGCTGTAATGAGGATAGTGGTAGTAGTGAGGACAGTGGTAGTAGTGAGGATAGTGGTAGTGAGGATAGTTGTAGTGAGGAAAGTGGTTTACCTGGAGTTTACCTGGAGAGAGTTTCGGGGGTCAACGCCCCCGCGGCCCGGTCTGTGACCAGGCCTCCTGGTGGATCAGCGCCTGATCAACCAGGCTGTTGCTGCTGGCTGCACGCAAACCAACGTACGAGCCACAGCCCGGCTGATCAGGAACTGACTTTAGGTGCTTGTCCAGTGCCAGCTTGAAGACTGCCAGGGGTCTGTTGGTAATCCCCCTTATGTGTGCTGGGAGGCAGTTGAACAGTCTCGGTCCCCTGACACTTATTGTATGGTCTCTTAACGTGCTAGTGACACCCCTGCTTTTCATTGGGGGGATGGTGCATCGTCTGCCAAGTCTTTTGCTTTCGTAGTGAGTGATTTTCGTGTGCAAGTTCGGTACTAGTCCCTCTAGGATTTTCCAGGTGTATATAATCATGTATCTCTCCCTCCTGCGTTCCAGGGAATACAGGTAGTAATGAGGATAGTGGCAGTGAGGACAGTGGTAGTAGTGAGGATAGTGGTAGTAGTGAGGACAGTGGTAATAGTGAGGATAGTGGTAGTGAGGATAGTGGTAGTAGTGAGGATTGTGGTAGTAGTGAGGATAGTGGTAGTAGTGAAGATAGTGGTAGTAGTGAGGATAGTGGCAGTAGTGAGGATAGTGGTAGTAGTTAGGATAGTGGTAGTAGTTATGATAGTGGTAGTAGTGAGGATAGTGGTAGTAGTGAGGATAGTGGTAGTAGTGAGGATAGTGGTAGTAGTGAGGATAGTGGTAGTGAGGACAGTGGTAGTAGTGAGGATAGTGGTAGTAGTGAGGATAGTGGTAGTGAAGATAGTGGTAGTAGTGAGGATAGTGGTAGTAGCGAGGATAGTGGTAGTAGTGAAGATAGTGGTAGTAGTGAGGATAGTGGTAGTAGTGAGGATAGTGGTAGTAGTGAGGATAGTGGTAGTAGTGAGGACAGTGGTAGTAGTGAGGACAGTGGTAGTAGTGATGATAGTGGTAGTAGTGAGGATAGTGGTAGTAGTGAGGACAGTGGTAGTAGTGAGGATAGTGGTAGTAGTGAGGATAGTGGTAGTCGTGAGGATAGTGGTAGTAGTGAGGATAATGGTAGTAGTGAGGATAGTGGTAGTAGTGAAGATAGTGGTAGTAGTGAGGACAGTGGTAGTAGTGAGGATAGTGGTAGTAGTGAGGATAGTGGTAGTAGTGAGGACAGTGGTAGTAGTGAGGATAGTGGTAGTAGTGAGGACAGTGGTAGTAGTGAGGATAGTGGTAATAGTGAGGACAGTGGTCGTAGTGAGGATAGTGGTAGTAGTGACGATAGTGGTAGTAGTGACGATAGTGGTAGTAGTGAGGATAGTGGTAGTAGTGAGGATAGTGGTAGTAGTGAGGACAGTGGTAGTAGTGAGGATAGTGGTAGTAGTGAGGATAGTGGTAGTAGTGAGGACAGTGGTAGTAGTGAGGATAGTGGTAGTAGTGAGGATAGTGGTAATAGTGACGACAGTGGTAGTAGTGAGGACAGTGGTAGTAGTGAGGATAGTGGTAGTAGTGAGGATAGTGGTAGTAGTGAGGATAGTGGTAGTAGTGAGGATAGTGGTAGTAGTGAGGATAGTGGTAGCAGTGAGGATAGTGATAGTAGTGAGGATAGTGGTAGTAGTGAGGATAGTGGTAGTAGTGAGGATAGTGGTAGTAGTGAGGATAGTGGTAGTAGTGAGGATAGTGGTAATAGTGACGACAGTGGTAGTAGTGAGGACAGTGGTAGTAGTGAGGATAGTGGTAGTAGTGAGGATAGTGGTAGTAGTGAGGATAGTGGTAGTAGTGATGATAGTGGTAGTAGTGAGGATAGTGGTAGTAGTGAGGATAGTGGTAGTAGTGAGGATAGTGGTAGCAGTGAGGATAGTGATAGTAGTGAGGATAGTGGTAGTAGTGAGGATAGTGGTAGTAGTGAGGATAGTGGTAGTAGTGAGGATAGTGGTAGCAGTGAGGATAGTGGTAGTAGTGAGGATAGTGGTAGTAGTGAGGATAGTGGTAGTAGTGAGGATAGTGGTAGCAGTGAGGATAGTGGTAGTAGTGAGGATAGTGGTGAGGATAGTGGTAGTACACTACCTAACAGAATCACTACCTAACTGAATGCAACCATATGACCTGTCTTTGTAATACTCACTTGTGCTTTATAGTTATCTGTTTACATTAATGTTTTATCACTGATTTCATCATTGCTTAGTAGCAGCGCTGTATAGTCCTTGTGGCTTAGCGCTTCTTTTTGATTATAATAATAATAATAATAATCATTGCTTAGTTAATCTTAAGTTAATTTTAAGCCAGCCCGTAATGCTATGCATAGTATAAGTGGCTTTGGCATACTGCTCTTATCTGTATTTTTTTTGTACCTCTGTATGTGTGCACAAATTGGAAATAAATAAATAAATAAATAAATAGTGGTAGTAGTGAGGATAGTGGTAGTAGTGAGGATAGTGGTAGCAGTGAGGATAGTGGTAGTAGTGAGGATAGTGGTAGTAGTGAAGATAGTGGTAGTAGTGAGGATAGTGGTAGCAGTGAGGATAGTGGTAGTAGTGAGGATAGTGGTAGCAGTGAGGATAGTGGTAGTAGTGAGGTTAGTGGTAGTAGTGAGGATAGTAGTAGTAGTGAGGATAGTGGTAGTAGTGAGGATAGTGGTAGTAGTCTTGCGCTGCGCGACGCTCCTGCCATCTGTAAACATTTGCCATAACAATAACAAATCCAAAAATAACTATTTCTCTCCACCATTTGTAAGTAATTGTGGACTAACTGTGTGTAAACATGCATGTGGTGTTGTGGGTGGCAGGTGGCGGCCAGGTGAGCCATCACAGTGTCTCTTAACTCTAAATAAGAAGGTTAATAAGAGGAGCCACAGCAGACGCCAGTGTAGGGGCAAGCTACGCCTCCAGTCACACTGTCTGGCCTCCAGTCACACTGTCTGGCCTCCAGTCACACTGTCTGGCCTCCAGCCTCACTGTCTGGCCTCCAGCCACCTCTTTTACACACCATCTCACACCCGACACACCAGTTCTAACCACCAACTATGCCCAAGAAGAAGTCAGGTATGTTGGAAGCTTCCCAGAGATGTGCTGTTGCATTGTTTGTACGACAAGTGTTGAGAAGACTCTCATAGTCTTGAAACACTCCACAAAGACAACCTCACAGTGTTGAGAAGTCTCTCGTAGTCTTGAAACACTCCACAAAGACAACCTCACAGTGTTGAGAAGACTCTCATAGTCTTGAAACACTCCACAAAGACAACCTCACAGTGTTGAGAAGACTCTCGTAGTCTTGAAACACTCCACAAAGACAACCTCACAGTGTTGAGAAGACTCTCATAGTCTTGAAACACTCCACAAAGACAACCTCACAGTGTTGAGAAGACTCTCATAGTCTTGAAACACTCCACAAAGACAACCTCACAGTGTTGAGAAGACTCTCGTAGTCTTGAAACACTCCACAAAGACAACCTCACAGTGTTGAGAAGACTCTCATAGTCTTGAAACACTCCACAAAGACAACCTCACAGTGTTGAGAAGACTCTCATAGTCTTGAAACACTCCACAAAGACAACCTCACAGTGTTGAGAAGACTCTCGTAGTCTTGAAACACTCCACAAAGACAACCTCACAGTGTTGAGAAGACTCTCGTAGTCTTGAAACACTCCACAAAGACAACCTCAGTGTTGAGAAGACTTTCGTAGTCTTGAAACACTCCACAAAGACAACCTCACAGTGTTGAGAAGACTCTCGTAGTCTTGAAACACTCCACAAAGACAACCTCACAGTGTTGAGAAGACTCTCGTAGTCTTGAAACACTCCACAAAGACAACCTCAGTGTTGAGAAGACTTTCGTAGTCTTGAAACACTCCACAAAGACAACCTCACAGTGTTGAGAAGACTCTCGTAGTCTTGAAACACTCCACAAAGACAACCTCACAGTGTTGAGAAGACTCTCGTAGTCTTGAAACACTCCACAAAGACAACCTCACAGTGTTGAGAAGACTCTCGTAGTCTTGAAACACTCCACAAAGACAACCTCAGTGTTGAGAAGACTTTCGTAGTCTTGAAACACTCCACAAAGACAACCTCACAGTGTTGAGAAGACTCTCGTAGTCTTGAAACACTCCACAAAGACAACCTCACAGTGTTGAGAAGACTCTCGTAGTCTTGAAACACTCCACAAAGACAAACTCACAGTGTTGAGAAGACTCTCGTAGTCTTGAAACACTCCACAAAGACAACCTCACAGTGTTGAGAAGACTCTCATAGTCTTGAAACACTCCACAAAGACAACCTCACAGTGTTGAGAAGACTCTCATAGTCTTGAAACACTCCACAAAGACAACCTCACAGTGTTGAGAAGACTCTCATAGTCTTGAAACACTCCACAAAGACAACCTCACAGTGTTGAGAAGACTCTCATAGTCTTGAAACACTCCACAAAGACAACCTCACAGTGTTGAGAAGTCTCTCGTAGTCTTGAAACACTCCACAAAGACAACCTCACAGTGTTGAGAAGACTCTCATAGTCTTGAAACACTCCACTAAGACAACCTCAAAGTGTTGAGAAGACTCTCGTAGTCTTGAAACACTCCACAAAGACAACCTCACAGTGTTGAGAAGACTCTCGTAGTCTTGAAACACTCCACAAAGACAACCTCACAGTGTTGAGAAGACTCTCATAGTCTTGAAACACTCCACAAAGACAACCTCACAGTGTTGAGAAGACTCTCGTAGTCTTGAAACACTCCACAAAGACAACCTCACAGTGTTGAGAAGACTCTCGTAGTCTTGAAACACTCCACAAAGACAATCTCACAGTGTTGAGAAGATTAATAATCTTGAAACACTCCACAAAGACAACCTTACAGTGTTGAGAAGACTCTCATAGTCTTGAAACACTCCACAAAGACAACCTCACAGTGTTGAGAAGACTCTCGTAGTCTTGAAACACTCCACAAAGACAACCTCACAGTGTTGAGAAGACTCTCGTAGTCTTGAAACACTCCACAAAGACAACCTCACAGTGTTGAGAAGACTCTCGTAGTCTTGAAACACTCCACAAAGACAACCTCACAGTGTTGAGAAGACTAATAATCTTGCAACACTCCACAAAGACAACCTCACAGTGTTATCACCACCAACAAACATATATAGTGTGTTGACTGTGTTGCATGTTGTACACACTTGTTATGCCAAGTTGTCATAATAATATTCTGGAGACAATTTTATGTCATTAACTTACCTGGTAAATTATATGTTACACTCCCTTTCACTTTGTTTGGTTTTTCTTGGTTAAATTCTCAAAATTTATCACCCCTAAGCCTATAAGAACCATGTGCCTGATGCAGCTTGTTTGAATTGTAAAATATTTAGTGGATATTTTACAATTCAAACAAGCTGATTTTGTTAAGACATTTGTCTTAATAATATCTGCCTAACCAAACCTAAAATAGGTCACTATTTACTTTATTCTTGTGTGGCTGGGTTGCTGGTACACCCTCCCCACTTCACACACTAGCTTTCACTACTTCCTTGTCCCTATGTCATGTTCTTTCTCAACAGCAAAGTGAAAATTATATATTATTATACTTAAGGTTGCATTACATAAGGTTAAGTTGGGGTTGGTTGAGTTATGTTAGATTTTTTGTACATTTTCAGAAATTAAAGCTTTCTTGCACAACCACATAAATTTTGGATGATTTTGCTCTTTAAATAATGCTGAAATGGGACCTGTAAATAAAATCACCATTTACCTTAATGTAATGTATCTCAACCTTACCCCTGCCAACAGTCCTGGTGCATCTATGTTTACATTTGGCTGGTATGTAACACAGCTCAATACTAAGTGTCGATTGGCTCACACATGCTGTGTAGCCAAGGTAAATGTACTACACTTCACTAATATCTCCCAAAATAACAATTTGCAAAAGAAATACTTATTTTGTGATTCCATAGGTTGTATGCCTTGTGAAATATAAATTAATTCCTGAGCTCTGCTTAGTAGTAGTAGTAGTAGTTGATAACTAATAGCCAAAATTTAAAATATATGCAGTTTCTTAAATCAGCTGTATTTAGCCTGAATAAAGCTGGTCTTAATGACCTTATATTATGAAACTAAATATACTAAATTTCTGCTTATAATTCCCAATAACCATTAATAAAAAAATTCCAAGCATAATCTATTTGAATAACAGTAAAATTGAGATTTTTTTTCTGTATTCTTGTGACTCAATTGGTAGCCTAACCTCACACACTTATGGACTGGGGGGGGGGGGTTGATCTCTGGCTTGAGTGAAAATGCTGGGCATATTTCCTTACAGTGGCTGCCCCTGTTAAACCTAGTATTAAGTAGGCATATACTTGGATGAAAAATAAATCAAGAAACCTATCTAATGTACCATCATTAATATATATGAGAAAGCAGCTTATATGCTGTCACTCACCATTGCAACATTGTTTAACAGATCATTAGAAACCAAAACTTTACCAATCATACTTAACCCGAAAACAGTCCAAGCAGATCTACGTTCACATGTGTAGTGCTACAAAAGTAGATCTACGTTTTTTTTTACATATTTTCAAATATAACAAAAAAAAAAAGTAGATCAAAGTTTTTTTACACATTTTCAAATGTAAAAAAACAAAAAGAAGATCTGCTTTTTTTACATACTTTCAAATGTTGAAAAAACGTATATATACGTTTGGACTGTTTACGGGTTAAGAGAGTGAGGGTTACCCCAGTACAGGTCAGCCATCACTAATCCAGCAATCAGTTATCCAGTTCCATCAGTAATCCGGCACTAATTTTGGCTAGCATAATTTCAAATTTCATCATTATACTGACTCAAATCATTATACTGACTCAATTTTCATCATTATGTTGACTCAGAAATTGTGCAGATGGTTGTAAATCGACAGCAGCAAGCCATTGGAGGAGAAAGCAGTGATGAAAATGAGGAAGATGTAGCAGAGTCTCTGTTGACAGGTTAATTAAGTGTATTCTAACCTAACCACTCTGTAATCTGGCAAACTCACGAATCCGGCACACTCCAGATTAGTGATGGCTGACCTGTACACGAAGGTGGAGACCCAACAGATTTCAACATTTACAGGCTAGCATCAAACTTGCTATTGTTATTTAAAATTCTTGAAAAGTTAATTCATAAATGAGTTAATGTAATCCTTATCCTTTCACAATAAGCTTAATTTGTGTGAGTTTGGTTTCTGGTCAGGAAAATATGTGAATGATTCAGTAATCAAAATGATAGACTTTATCACACTAAACCACTAGACTTTATCACACAAATTCTTACACCTTCAATGACAGCCTAAAAAACACAGATGAATCAACATTGCCTAATACTTGTTGGTAACTTCAACATAAACCTCATCCAAGCAGATGACTCTTGAGTAGCTGATTTCACAAATACCATGAACAATTGCTTGCTACTATCTTACATAACTAAGCCTACAAGAATTTCTAAGACAAGTGCCTCCTTACTTGACCATATCTGGACGAATACAGTATCTCCACTTAAAGTAGCGGTAATCACAGATAACACCACTAACGACTACCTCACCTTTCTTATTATCAACTTACAACGACAGTCATGAAATTGTCGAATGCATCAGAATTTTTCTTCAAAAAAAAAAAAAAAAAAAAACTCTACAGTAGACATTGTCTAATTAAAACTAAACAGATCACAACGAAGAGACTAAGCAGTCTAAGGCTTACAGTTAGTACCCTCAGATCCATCAATAAAAAGCATCAGTAGGAAAAACAGTTCACATTGGGCTTAATATCTAAGGATCAACCCAAACAATATATGGCATTACTTGCCAATCTAATAAGGAAGTCTACACAACTTTATTATGCAAGCAGTTTTAATGAAATAAAAGGTGATATTAAAAAAAAAAAGACAGGGAAAACCCTTTCCAAAATCCTGGGCTCTCAAAAACCATCCAAAAATAGAGATGTATGTATACAGCCTCCTCACTTAGCGATGTACCCATTTACTGATGACTTCAACTTATGCCGGGCTCTTTGACCAGTATGCATACCTAAATATGTAATGTATATTACAGCTGATTTCCTCTATTCTGTTTATGACAGTATACAGTACACTACTGTATGAACATTTAAAAAATATTAAAAATGCTATAAATGGTGCAAAGGTGACATTAAAACAATATCAAAGATGGTTAACACAAACCCACTACCATTATAGTATGCTCCTTGCTTAGCAACTAATTTGTTTACCGACTTGGTCTTAGGAACAGAACTCCGTTGTTAAGTGAGGAGAAGCTGTACTTGGGCGAGTGATTACCTTACTGGAAATTTCCTAGTTTCACTATATGTAGCTCCAGCTAATCCTTCCAAAGACTCACTTATACAGTGGACCCCCGCATAGCGACTTTAATCCGTGCAAGAGGGCTCATTGTTATGCGAAATGATCGGTATGCGAATGAATTTTCCCCATAAGAAATAATGGAAATCAAATTAATCCGTGCAAGACACCCAAAAGTATGAAAAAAAAATTTTTACCACATGAAATATACATTTTCCTACACACAAAGAGAAGGATACATGCACAATAGTAGAGTAGTACATGCACAATATATATTGTGCATGTACTACTCTACTAAATGAAGAATAAATGACACTTACCTTTATTGAAGATGCAGCAATGACTAATGAGACACTGTGTCCTGGAAGTGCCTTTTCCTCCTGAGTACTGTAGGTCCTGTTTGGCATTTTCTTCCAGAACAGGCCTTATCACATTATGTATGCCACTACGATTCTTAAATCTCTCAAACCAACCTTTGCTGGCTTTAAATTCACCAGTATGAGCACTAGCTCCAGGCATTTTTCCCTGTTCACCTGGGTGTTAGTCGACTGGTGTGGGTTGCATCCTGGGAGACAAGATTAAGGACCCCAATGGAAATAAGTTAGACAGTCTTCGATGACACTGACTTTTTTGGGTTATCCTGGGTGGCAAATCCTCTGGGGTTAATTGTTTCTTGGTATTTATTTATTTATTTATTTATTTAAAAATTTGAGCACACATACAGAGGTACAACAAATACAGGTAAGAGCAGTATGCCAAAGCCACTTATACTATGCATAGCATTACGGGCTGGCTTAAAATTAACTTAAGATTAACTAAGCAATGATGAAATCAGTGATAAAACATTAATGTAAACAGGTTACTATAAAGCACAAGTGAGTATTACAAAGACAGGTCATATGGTTGTATGCATTGTTGTACATTCAGTAGAATGGAGTATTCTGTTAGGTAGTGTATTTAAAAAATAATAAAGTTAGATTGGGTTTTAGGTTTAACATTTATGTGATATAATTGTGAGAAACATTTAAGATATACAATTTATAAGGTTCAGTTATTCAGTATTTATTTGGTTTTGGGTGAGTAAGTGATCTTTGAGAAGAGACTTGAATTTATAAACAGGTAGTGTTTCTTTTATATTTACAGGTAATGAATTCCAGATTTTAGGGCCTTTTATGTGCATTGAGTTTTTACATAGTGTGAGATGGACACGAGGAACATCAAAGAGTGATCTGTGCCTTGTGTTATGGTCATGTGTTCTGTTGAGGTTGGCAAGGAGATGTTTGAGGGGAGGGTTAATATCAGAGTTAAGTGTTCTATGTATGTAATAGGTGCAGTAGTAAGTATGGATGTTTTGTATGGTGAGGAGGTTTAGTGTATTGAATATTGGTGGAGTGTGCTGCCTATAGTGAGAATTTGTTATCATTCTAACTGCAGCCTTTTGTTGGGTAATTAGTGGTCTGAGATGGTTACTTGTTGTTGAGCCCCATGCACAAATTCCATAGGTGAGATAGGGGTAAATAAGAGAGTGATATAGGGCCAGGAGGGCTGACTGTGGAGCATAGTACCGTATCTTCGATAGTATGCCTACAGTCTTGGAAATTTTCTTAGAAATTTGTTGTATATGTGTATGAAATTTGAGTCTATTATCAAGGTGGATTCCTAAGAATTTTCCCTCTGTTAGCTTTGTGATAGGTGATCCGTTTATCATTATGTTAAGAGGGACATCTGTAGCTCTGTTACCAAACTGAATGAAGTAGGTTTTGTCAATGTTTAGTGTAAGTTTGTTAGTTCTCATCCAGGTAGATATTTTCTGTAATTCGGTATTTACAGTATTGGCTAGCGTGACTGGGCTCGGGTGGGAGAAGACGTATGTAGTGTCATCTGCAAATAGTGTGGGTTTGAGTAATTGCGAAGCATTTGGTAGGTCATTTATGTATAGGAGAAAGAGAAGAGGGCCAAGGACACTTCCCTGTGGGACACCAACTGTAATTGGTTGTGCAGAGGAGTTTGCCCCATTTGCATACACATATTGGCTTCTGTTGCTGAGGTATGACTTGAGGTAGCTGAGGGAGTGCCCTCTTATACCATAGTGTGACAATTTTACGTGGAGCAAGTCATGGTCAACTGTATCAAAAGCTTTACGTAAGTCAATGAAGATCCCCAGTGGGACTTCTTTTTTCTCTATTGCAGTGTATATATGTTCTAGCATGTGTATAATAGCATCATTAGTATTTTTATTAGGCCTGAATCCAAATTGGCAGGGGTTGAGTATGTTTTGGGAGATAAGGTAGGAGTAGATTCGTTTATGAATTAATTTTTCGAAGATTTTTGAGAGAGGGTGTAAGTTGGATATTGGCCTATAGTTATTCAACTCTGTTTGGTCTCCTCCTTTGTGGATCGGGGTGACCCTTGCTATTTTGAGTACTGTAGGGAAGGTGGAGGATTCAATGGATTTGTTAAAGAGTGTTGCAATGATTGGTGATAGCACTTGTGACACTTTTTTGTATATAAAGGGTGGTAAGGTATTTAAATCTCCTGCCTTGTTTTTTAGTGTGTTGATAATAAGGGAGACTTCGTATGGGTTAGTCGGAGCTAGGAACAGTGTGTTCGGGTAGTTGCCGGTGAGGTAGTCATTTGGTGGGGTATCTGAGCTTGGGATTTTATTGGCAAGGTTTTGTCCTATAGTGGAGAAGAAATCATTGAGTCTGTTTGCTGTTTCTGTTGGTGGGAGTTGGGGTTCATCTGATTTTGCTAATTTTATTTCGCTATTTCGTGATATCTTTTTTGTTCCTAGAATTTCTGATAGGGTTTTCCAGGTCTTTTTTATATCACCTCGTAAGTTGGATAATCTGTTCTCATAATACAATTTTTTTGCCCTTCTTATCAGGCTGGTTAGGATTGACGAGTAACGTTTTGTTTGGTCTCTGGTTATGTGACCCATTCTGTACTGTTTTTCATATTGGTGTTTTGTATTTATGGATTTGAGAATGCTGGGTGTTAGCCAGGGACTGTTCAGTCTCTTAGCTGTCATCTGTTTAGTTTTTTTAGGGCAGTGCTTGTTATAGAGGTATTGGGTCTTTTTTAGAAAATTATTAATACATTCGTCAATATCTGTATAGATTTCTAGCTCAGTGTGCCAGTCAATGTTTGCTACTGCTGTTGTGAAGTTATTAATGGCTGCCTCATTGTGAAGTCTGAAGGTGACTTTAGTAGTGTCTTGGGGTAATTTACCAAGAGTTGTTATGAGGAAAGTCGGGTAGTGGTCTGTGGTATTATCTGTAATTATGCCTGATTTTAAAGGGGATATGGTGTTGGTCCAGATGTGGTCAAGTAGGGAAACACTAGTCTCTGTAACTCTTGTAGGTTTTGTTACTGTTGGTAGCAACATACAGTTGCTCATTGTGTTTGTGAATTCAGTAACGTGTGGGTCCTGGTCTTGCAGGAGATTTATGTTGAAGTCACCTGAGAGTAGTAAGTGATCTTTGTTCATGCGTGCATCAGTTATCATACTTCCTAGGTTTTGACTAAATTGGCTAATGTTTGACTGTGGAACTCTGTAGATGTTTATCAATGTGAGAGGTTTTTGTAGGTATTTGGATTTGAATTTGGCTATTATATATTCCCCATGTTCATCCCTTGTGCAAGTATTAGTGATACATTCTAGTTGGTCTGAGTAGTATATGGCTGTGCCACCCCCTTGTTGGTCTGGCCTACAGTTGTGTATGGCTGTGTAACCAGGAATGGCATAGACATCTGTACTATCAGGCTTTAGCCAGGTTTCAGTTAGTGTAATGATGGACATATTGGCATGTAAGGAATTTAGTAATGCTATGAGGTCATCGTAATGCTTGCTTAAAGATCTGATATTGTAGTTAAAGATAGTTATGTTGTTGTTGGCACTGAGAAGTGCCTTTGATTGTTCTGCAGTGTAGTAATTACAGTAACTGTTTGATTCATTTAAGTCATTAAATAAGAGATTGGTATCAGGATCAATGCTTGTAATCATAAGATTTGTAGTGAATCTATAGTTAGAATTAAGTATAAAACAAAGTAAATAGTCTTAAGCTAAAAAATAGCACCTGAATTATTTAACAAATGTAAAATAATGAGCTAAGGTAGTTTTTTTTTTTTTTTTTTTTTTTTTTTTTAAGCTAAAATAAAGGAGACAATATAAAAGGGACTAATACAAATATAGTGATGATCAAATAATGGAGCTTGGGAATATGATAGTAGGTAGTACTATAAAGGTAATTCTTTAAAGTTAGAATTATAGTATAAAATAATAATATAAAAGGGACTAATATAAGTTGTGGTGAACAATAAAGTGGTAATCAAATAATGAGCTTTGGAATATAATGGCAAAATTGTGAACTTATTCTACTTTAGCACCTGAGAATAGCACCTTGATTATTTTAACAATTGTGAATATATAAACTAGGGTAGTTATATAAAGCTAAAATAAAGGAGAAAATATATAAGGGACTAAAATTAAGTAATGGTAAACAAAGTTAAATGGACAGGTGGTCACTATGAAATAATATTGGTATTCTCAATAAGCCACACCAACAACGGTGCTACAGCAGCAGCAGCAGCAGCTGACAGTGCTACAGCAGCAGCAGCAGCTGACAGTGCTACAGCAGCAGCAGCAGCTGACAGTGCTACAGCAGCAGCAGACGATGCTACAGCAGCAGCAGACGATGCTACAGCAGCAGCAGCAGCTGACAGTGCTACAGCAGCAGCAGACGATGCTACAGCAGCAGCAGACAATGCTACAGCAGCAGCAGACGGTACTACAGCAGCAGCAGACGGTACTACAGCAGCAGCAGCAGCAGCAGCAGCTGACGGTGGTACAACAGCAGCAGCAGCTGACAGTGCTACAGCAGCAGCAGACGATGCTACAGCAGCAGCAGACGGTACTACAGCAGCAGCAGACGGTACTACAGCAGCAGCAGCAGCAGCTGACGGTGGTACAACAGCAGCAGCAGCTGTATCACCAATAGTAGCGATGGTTGATTGGGGTTTATTATACAACCTGGCCAGCTCGGAGACACGCACTCCACTTTCATACTTATCAATGATCTTTTTCTTCATCTCTATAGTAATTCTCACCCATATTGCTGTAGGGTTGGCACTAGAAGCTTTCTTGGGGCCCATGGTCACTTATTTTGCAGATAAAATCACCAAAAACACTGTAATAATACGAAATGTTCCGATTGTATGCTTGGATGTTACCGCGGAGGCTGGCTGGTAAACAATGCCACCGGCGGCACATGTGAGGCTGGCTAAGGGCGCACATTGGACGCATCTCGGACGAAGAGCGGTGAGCGGGTTTTTGAGCGGTATGCGAGGAAAAATTTTTGCGATAAAAGCGAGTGGTATGCGGATTGAACGTTATGTGATGCGTACGGTATGCGGGGGTCCACTGTAATAAAGTCACTGAAAAGCAAGACAGGAAGCCTAAATAATTTGCTGCCACTAATGTACAAAAAGGTAGCTTTTGTGGTGTCACCCACTATTGCAACTCTATTCAACAAATCATTAGAATCTTCAGCTTAACCAACAATACTTAAGGTAGCAAGGGTTACCCCGAGCCTCAAAGGAGGCAATCCAACTTGCCATTACTATCTATAATCTTCAAAAAAATTAATCCGTAAATGAGTTTACTCTTACCTAGTGTTTCACAACATAGTCAACCACTGCCAGTTTGGTTTTAAGCCTAAAAAAGTACAGATGAAGTAGGTATAAAAAAATGCTTGAACTACTTTATGCAGCTCTTAAAATAAATGAATATCCTCTGGGACTCTTCATAAACCTGAAAAAAGTTTTTGATTCACCACAACATGTGACTTTTTGGGGTTATCCTAGGTATCTTACACTGCACTTAAGTGTCTTGTACCTAACGCTATGGTCTTATCTTAGCAACAGACACTGGTACGTCTCCGCCAACAGCGTAACCTTGTTAACGCATCCTGCACACTTAGGAGTGCCTCAAAGCAGTGTCCTTGGTCCTTTGCTCTCTATCATTTACATCAACAGTCTCCCTGGTGCATTTCAACTCAAACCTGTTCTGTTCACAGATGACACAACTTACGTTTTCTCTCACTTAAATCCAAGTACTCTCAGCGACATTATCAGTTATGAACTTCCAAAAAGTATCTGCATGGATAACTACCATAAACTCTCCCTTAATACTGACAAAACATACTACATGCTATGTATAAACAAAGCTTCAAATATTCAACTAAACATATTGATCATTTGTTCTCCACTTGCAAGGCACACTGAGGGCAATTTTTTTAAGTCTACACCTTCACTGCAACTTAAATTTAATACCAACATCCAACACATAGGCAAGAAGGTCTCCGAAACAGAAGTCATCCTCTCCAAGATATGTTACTGTGTACTTCAAACAACACTACTTACACTATACCACTCTTTTAATCTATGCCTACCTCACACCAGTGTCAGATAACTCAGTCCCTTAATATACAAAATATCCATTCTACTGTGCTTAATATGTATGTACAGTATATGTATACAGTAAGGCCTCACTTATACGGTAGGTTAGGTTCCAGGCCACTGCCGGAAAGCAGACATCGCCAGAAAGCATTTGTTTCCACTTATAAATCTCAGATAATAAGTTTACACTAACGTGACTCACGAAATCATAATGACACGTTTGCAAACAAACCATACCCCGGCCGGGATTGAACCCTCGGTCATAGAGTCTCAAAACTCCAGCCCGTCGCATTAGCCACTAGACCAGCTAGCCACAATAAGATTCGTCCAACTAGGTATATTTCTACACCATAGGAAGGTTAGCACAGGCACCACTGTGACCACAAATGCAAGTTTTTACAGACGAATCTCCAGCTAGCGTGGCTGTGACGAACTCTAGCTCAAGTCCCTTCACTGCTGTCAACATGACTCACGAAATCGTTTGTTTGCAATCGTGTCATTATGATTTCGTGAGTCATGTTGACGGCAGTGAAGGGACTTGAGCTAGAGTTCGTCACGGCCACGCTAGCTGGAGATTCGTCTGTAAAAACTTGCATTTGTGGTCACAGTGGTGCCTGTGCTAACCTTCCTATGGTGTAGAAATATACCTAGTTGGACGAATCTTATTGTGGCTAGCTGGTCTAGTGGCTAACGCGACGGGCTGGAGTTTTGAGACTCTATGACCGCGGGTTCAATCCCGGCCGGGGTATGGTTTACACTAACGTATATTAACCCTTTGACTGTTTTGGTCATATATATACGTCTTATGAGCCACCGTTTTTGACATATATGTATTCATAAATTCTAGCAGCTTCAAATCAAGCAGGAGAAAGCTGGTAGGCCCACATGTGAGAGAATGGGTCTGTGTGGTCAGTGTGCACCATATTAAAAAAAATCCTGCAGCACGCAGTGCATAATGAGGAAAAAAAAAACTCCGACCTTTTTTATTTTAATTAAAATGCCAACTTTGTGGTCTATTTTCGTATAGTATTTATGGTTGTATTCTCGTTTTCTTGGTCTCATTTGATAGAATGGAAAACATATTATAGAAATAGAGGTGATTTTGATTGGTTTTACTATGAAAAGAACCTTGAAATGGAGCTCAAATTAGGGGAAATGTTTGATTTTTGCTGCTGTTCAAAGGTAAACAAATGATATCATTTTCCAATAAATGTCCAAGTAGCCATTCTAATATGCAGTCATTAATGGGTTGACAATATTTATACAATTATTACAATATTGCAGTAATTTCAAGGTCGTTTTCATCGTGAAACTAATCAAAATCATCTCTATTTCTGCAATATGTTTTCCATTTTATCACATGAGACCATGAAAACGAGAATACAACGATAAATACTGTACGAAAATAGACCTCGAAGTCGGCATTTTAATCCAAAAAAACGGTCGTTTTTTTTTTCTCATTATGCACTGCATGCTGCAGGATTTTTTTTTATGTGGTGCACACTGACCACACAGACCCATTCTCTCACATGTGGGCCTACCAGCTTTCTCCTGCTTGATTTGAACCCGCTAGAATTATTGAGTATATATATGTCCGAAACACTGGCTCGTAAGACGTATATACACGAACAAAACAGTCAAAGGGTTTAATGTCAAAGTATATTACATGTGGGTGGGGTGGGGTGGCCTGGCTGGCTACCATACCTACCACACCTAACTTCTTGCAATAAACACTACTCACATCTCAACCTACATTGAGACTACAAATATTTTGAGTTAAGTAATGAGTGTACTGTGTGTGTATTGTACTTTTGTTTTATAATGCCTTATTCTATTGCTACCTTAACCCCTTGACTGTCGCAACCCCGAATCCTGAGGTGTCTCCTGGTGTCGCAAAACTTCCCCCCCCCCCCCATCCCCAAAAAAAAAAAAAAAAAGATTATTTTTTCTAATGGCATGATAGAGAATCTTTTCCCAATTGTAATGACACCAAAAGAACGAAATTTGATGGAAAATTGACAGAATTATGCTCTCATGAAGATAGCGACCACAGTGACATTTACGAATCGGCGATTTTGCCCACTTTGCGCCCTATTTTCAGCTAATTCTATTGTTCCAGTCGACCAAACTCATAGCTGTCTCTTTAGAACTCCATTTTTTCTATTGATTGAGTACAAGAAACTGCCCACTTACTGATTTCAACTACCCAACAACATGGTCAGAAATTTGCAATTTGGCCAATTTCACGAAAATTAAAAAATATGATAATTTCAAAATAGGGTCCAAAATGAGCAATACAGACATTCCTGGCTCTAAAATAACATTTTCTTTGTTCATCAGTCACGTCTCCAGGCCCCTCTGATATTACTCTTCCTTTCTATTTTGAATTTTTATTCAAACAAAAAATGCTATAAATGGAAATGTTTGATTTTTACCAATGTTCAAGAGTAAGCAAATCACACCACACGTCCAATACACGTCAACTGGGGAGTCTAATATTCTTTCACAAGTGCACTGATATTATTTATATCATTTTTGCAATAATGCAGTAGTATGCATAACAGTAAATTTTGTATTTTTTGTATGAATAAAAAATCAAAATAGAAAGCAATAGTAATATAAGAGGGGCCTAGAGACGTGACTAATGAACAGAGAATATGTTACTTTAGTGCCAAGAATGTCTACATTGTTTATTCTGGACCCTATTTTGGAATTGGCATCTTTTTTAATTTGCTTGAAATTGGCCAAATTGCCAATTTCTGACAACTTTATTGGGTAGTTCAAATAGGTAAATGGGGGGTTTCTTGTATTCAGTTGATAGAAGAAATGGAGCTCTACAGAAATAGCTATGAGTTTGGTCAACTGGAACAATGGAATTGGCCAAAAACAGGGCTCAAAGTCGGCGAAATTGCCGCTGCGTATATGTCGCCGAGACCGTTAACTTCGCGGGAGCATAATTCCGTGAGTTTTCGACCAAATTTTGTACTTTTGGTGTCATTACCACTGGGAAAAGATTCTCTATCATTTCATAAGAAAAAATAACTTTTTTTTTTTTTCCAAAAATTTTGCGAAATAGAATGACGGTTTCAGAAAGGGGCTTGCGACAGTCAAAGGGTTAAAGAGCCCTAGAGCGATAAAATGCATATAGTGTGCACTCATTACTTACCTTAAAATATTTGTAGTCTTAATGGTCTTAATATAGGGTGCAAAGTGAATAGTAGGGTAGGTAGGTATTGAATATTGTGGTTGGTAGATGTCATAACCCCATCTGGCCACCCCACTCACACATTATATACTAGGCATTTAACCCATAAACGGTCCAAACATATATGTACGTTCTTACCGCTAGCGCTCCAAACGTATATATACGTTTTATTTTTCCTGCCGCCAAATTTGGCATGATTGGCCTGAGATACCTGGCCCCTATTGAATGGGTCCTAACACTCGGTGTGCGCAGTATTTAAAAAATTTGGGATCACTTAGCATCTTGTGGGAGCACCAGTTCTATTGAGTGCCAGCTAGAGCAAACAGCCTGGCAAACACCAGGGATTCACTGATGCCATGTAGTATTAACACTCCCGTTTTAAGAGGAAAGCGATGTTGACCCCGAGTTTAGTGGCTTTGAGATGGATGTGGCTACAAGTGATTGAGGAAATATCAAAAACCTCGCTAATAACCCATGTGCAACATTTGTGCCATATCCCTTCAATTTTGATACCACTGGTAGTGTCATCCTACCAGAATGTCCTATAACCTATGCCCTAAGTAAAGAGAACCTATTCTGGAACGCGTGTAATACATGTTCGGCAGGTTGGCTGACTGGGTGGGTGGGTGGGTGGCTAGCTGGCTGGCTGATTGACTTTGGCTGTCTATCTCTGTCTCTCTGTTTCTGTCTATCTCACAGGTACACATAAGTACAGTTATCAAACATATTGTAAATTACCTAAGATAACCTCAAAAATCCAGACAAAGTGCCATGCTGTAAGGCACAGTAAGCATAACTGACAAGTAATATGCATTTTCACTTGTTCAGGAATCAGATGTGATGACTCTTCATCTTGTGTAGTACCTGTTGGCTCATGAGCGGCTCTCTCTGAGACAGAAAGAGAGACAAGCAGAGAGAGAGACAGGAAGGCAGAGATACACAGGCAGACAGAAAGACAGATAAGCAGAGATAAACAGAGACAGAGCTAGACAGGCAGACAGACATACAAACAGACAGATAGACATGTTTATGTGTAACAGTGAGAGCAAATAAAGCTGAGGTTCACTAGAGCAGTGCACAGTTAGTAATATTAGAGTGACTGCACCGTTAGCGGTGTAGAGTGATGTTTTACGCTGTGTCTCAAGGAGTTTTGTATATACTCCACCTTGTCTAAAACATTGCTGGGACCTATAAATACTTTATATATATTTCTAACAGTAGTATATGACCAAGGCAGGTGAAAATGTTCACCTGTCAATGTGTTTGTGACAATTTGATTACTATTTCAGTACCTAGTATTAGTGTCAGACCAAAGATTGTTTATAAAACCACAAGAACTACTATAAATTGTAATTATCAGAACATAAAAATTATATAAATAAAAAACGAGAAAAATGGTATATCGGCAACACTTCTGCAAGCAGCAGGACTCCATGTTGCCATCAAATCAAATCAAGTTTATTCTCTATAAGGATTACAATGCTGAATTTACAGAATTTGGATATTGTGTGGTTTACATGTTTTAAAATAGTAATTACAGAGGGGGCCACTAGAACACCTAGCATGGCTAGGCATTTCGGGCAGACTTAGATTAATTCTTAACTTTAAAATATTACAAATTATGAGGTAAGTTGGTATTATGGCTAAGTGACTAAATACTAGTTGTGAGTTTAGCAATGTGAATGCTTTTGTTTTCGCACAATACATAGTTTCAGTATCGGAGTATCACAGGCCAACTTATGACTAGCTAGGATTCATTAATTTAAGATTAAGATTGATATTTCTGTGTTTATGGTCAAGTGGGTGAGTGAGTGTAAGTGTGAACCACCAGGTGGTATTTGTGTAATTAGTTGACGGGGTGTATCAGGGAGATAAGATGTTTTCTAATGGTAGTTTTGAAGGTGATGAATGTGTCTGCAGTTCTAGAGTATTCAGGGAGGGTGTTCCAGATTTTAGGGCCTTTGACATACAGTGGTCCCTCGTTTTTCGTAGTTAATCTGTTCCTGGAGTTGCTACTATTATCGAAATCTACGATTTTTGAATCAATTTTCCCCATAAGAAATAATGTAAATACAATTAATCCGTTCCTGACTCCCAGAAGTATTAAAACAAAAATTTTTTTTACATGAAATACAGATGTAGTACATAAACAATACAATGGGAAATGATTCAAAGTTTCAAAGTTTATTCTCTATAAGGATTACAATGTTGAATTTACAGAATTTGGTTATTGTGTGGTTTACATGTAGTTAAATAATGATTACAGAGTGTACCACTAGAACGCCTAGCATGGCTAGGCATTTCGGGCAGACTTAGTTTAATTCTTTATTTTAAAATATTACAAATTATGAGGTAAGTTGGTATTATGGCTAAGTGACTAAATACTAGTTTGTGAGTTTAGCAATGTGAATGCTTTTGTTTTGGCACAGTACATAGTTTCAGTATTGGAGTATCATAGGATTCATTATTTTAAGATTGAGATTAATATTTCTGTTTATGGTCAAATGGGTGAGTGAGTGTGTGAACCACCAGGTGGTATTCGTGTAGTTAGTTGATGGGGTGTATCAGGGAGATAAGATGTTTTCTAATGGTAGTTTTGAAGGTGATGAATGTGTCTGCAGTTCTAGAGTTCTCAGGTAGGGTGTTCCAGATTTTATGGCCTTTGACATACATTGAATTTTTGTAAAGGTTTAGTCGGACACAGGGAATGTCGTAGAGATGTTTGTGTCTGGTGTTATGCCTGTGGGTTCTGTCACAACTATCAAGAAATCATTTTAGGTCAAGGTTGATATTGGAGTTTAAGGTCCTGTAGATGTAGATTGCACAGTAGTAAGTGTGGATGTACTGAACAGGGAGTAAATTTAGATCTATGAAGAGTGGGGGGGTGTGTTGCCAGGGATGGGATTTAGTGATTATTCTTACTGCAGCTTTTTGTTGGGTTATTATTGGCTTTAGGTGTGTTGCTGCAGTTGATCCCCAAGCACAAATAGCATAGGTGAGGTATGGATAAATAAGTGAGTGGTATAGTGTGAGAAGGGCATTTTGCGGCACATAGTATCGTGTCTTGGAGAGGATCCCAACTGTTTTGGATACTTTTTTGGTTATGTGTTGGATATGAGTGCTGAAATTCAAGTTGTTGTCAAGGTATAGGCCTAGGAATTTGCCCTCATTATGTCTGGTAATTAGGGTGTTGCCGATCTTAATGTTAATTTGTGCATCTCCTGCTCTGCTACCAAACATAATACAGTGGACCCCCGCTTAACGATCACCTCCAAATGCGACCAATTATGTAAGTGTATTTATGTAAGTGCGTTTGTACGTGTATGTTTGGGGGTCTGAAATGGACTAATCTACTTCACAATATTCCTTATGGGAAAAAATTCGGTCAGTACTGGCACCTGAACATACTACTGGAATGAAAAAAGTTCGTTAACCGGGAGTCCACTGTATAGTAGGTTTTTTCAGTGTTAAGCGTAAGTTTATTGGCTGTCATCCAAGTCGATATTTTGATCAGCTCCTCGTTAACAATGGTGTTGAGGGTGGCAAGATTAGGGTGAGAGATGACATAAGTCGTGTCGTCAGCAAAGAGAAAGGGTTTCAGGTGTTGGGATACGTATGGAAGATCATTGATGTACATATATGAGGAAGAGCAGGGGACCAAGGACACTTCCCTGCGGAACTCTAGTATCAAATGGCCATGTTGATGAGGCTGTGTCTTTAACCCTTTGAGGGTTTTGGTCGTACTAGTACGTCTTACGCGTAGGGGTTTTTGACGTACTAGTACGCATAAATTCTAGCGGCCTCAAATCTAGTGGGAGAAAGCTGGTAGGCCTTCATATGAAAGAATGGGTCTATGTGGTCAGTGTGCACAGTCTAAAAAAAATCCTGCAGCACACAGTGCATAATGAGAAAAAAAAAACTTTGACCATTTTTTTGGAATAAATCAGCGACTTTGCAGTGTATTTTCGTATGGTATTTGTTGTATTCTAGTTTTCTTGGTCTCATTTTATAGAATGGAAGACATATTACAGAAATTGAGATGATTTTGACTGGTTTTACAATGAAAGGTGCCTTGAAATTGAGCTCAAAGTAGCAGAAATGTTCGATTTTTACCAAACTTCAAAAGTAAACAAATCGTGCCAAGCGTGCAATACACGTCAACTGGTGAGTCTAATATTCTTTCACAAGTGCACCAATAAGATTTATACCATTTTTTACACTAATGCAGTAGTCTGCATAACAGTAAATCTTATATTTTTTGTGAGAATAAAAATTCAAAGTGGAAAGCAAAAGAATATAAGAGGGGCCTTGAGACGTGACTAATGACTAGAGGAAATGTCATTTTAGTGCCAGGAATGTCTTTCTTGTTTATTCTGGACCCTATTCGGAAATTGGCATCTTTTGAAATTTGTGTGAAATTGGCAAAATTGCTAAATTCTGACCACTGTACTGGATAGTTGAATTTCATAAATGAGTGGTTTCTTGCACCCATTCGATAGAAAAAATGGAGTTCTAGCGAAATATTCATGTTTTTTGTCGACTAGTACAGTGTAATTGGCCGAAAATGGGGCTCAAAGTGGGCAAAATCGCCGATGCGTAAACATCGCCGAGACCGCTAACTTTGCGAGAGCATAATTCTGTAAGTTTTCTATCAAATTTCAAACTTTTGGTGTCTTTATGATCGGGAAAAGATTCTCTATCTTTTCACAAGAATTTTTTTTTTTTTTTTTTAAATTTGGCCGACCCTGAGAACAAGTCTTGGAGAGGGCCTGTTGACCCTCAAAGGGTTATGGCCCTGTAGATGTAGATTGCACAGTAGTAAGTGTGGATGTACTGAATAGGGAGTAAGTTTAGATCTATGAAGAGTTGGGGGGTGAGCATCCTGCGCCAACTTCGTGGCCTTATATCTTGGTAAGTACTGGCCCTAATTTTTTTTTTTTGGTCTTATTACACACAGAAAATTGCCCTCTTTATTTAAAAAAGAACAAAATATATATATATTTTTTAAATATTTTGAGCACTAGCAGTGAAAATGTAGATCTATGTTTGCAGTTAAGAAATGAAGTACAGCCTCTCATCACTTAGCAACTTACTTGTTTACCGATCCCTTGGAGTTACTACGGGCTCTCCATCCAGTATACAAACCTAAATAATGTATATAAGAACTGATTTCCTCTATTCTGTTTATTACAGTATATAGTAAACTACTGTAAAACATTTAAAAATATGCCAAAGATGACAAAGGTACAATGACATTAAAAAAATATCTAAAGATGGTTGGCACAAACCCACTACCAGTATAGTATGCTCCTTGCATAATGACCTATTCGCTTACCGACCTACTCTTAGGAATGGAACCCCATTGTTAAGTGAGGAGAGGCTGTAGTCAGAACTTCGGCTGTATGCTTGGGAACCTAGACTAAGCAACCCCATTATTGGCTTGGGAACCAAACAAATACCCCAGCAAGGAACATCAACAAAGAAACCAAGACTGCAGGCTAGGGAGCCTGAACGAAGAAACCCACCTATGGCTGAGATTGCATGGCTTGGTTTCTTAATGACGATGGGGCTGCAGATTCAGATTAATTGAACCAGTAGTGGAAATGCCACCATGGACCAGTGCAATCAAATACTTCTGTGCTTTTCTCACAAAGAGTGCTGAACAAGTGATCACATGACATGTTCGACTTAAAAAGTTAACTAAACTGCTGATTTTCACAGAGCATTGAAGCTACAGCAACCTGTTGAATTTTGACACTTATTTTTGGGCATTATATGGGCACGATGAAAACATATATATATATATATATATGCGTTCTTACGCGTAGCACCCCAAACGTATATATACGTTTTAATTTTCCTGCCTCCAAATTTGGCATGATTGGCCTGAGATGCCTGGTCAGCATAGAATGGGTGGTAAAATTTGGTGAGCACAGTATTAAAAAAATCTGGGACCACTTACTACCTTGTGGGAGCGCCAGTTAACCCTTAAACTGTCCAAACGTAGATCTACGTTCACTCGTGCAGCGCTCCGAATATTTTAAAAAATAATTTTTTTTTTTAATGAAGAGCGCATTTTTAGAAATGTTATAAGACAAAAATTTTTTTTTTTAGGGCCAGTACTTACCAAGATATAAGCCTGAGAAGTTGGTGCTAAATGATGAGGTGTCGGCAACATGGAGCACTGCTGCTTGCAGAAACAATAAACATTTATCATTTTTTTCCAATTTTTTTAAATTTTTTGCTGGTTTCATGTTATGATAATAATGTTTTGTTGCAGATCTTTTGATTTCATTGTTAATTCTTGTTGAGAGACAAATATTTGGTACTGAATTAGTAATCACACTGTCACAAATGCACATATTCACACTGATAAATGAATATGTACACCTGGTTCAATCACATACTATTGTTTACATATATACACAAGGTATTTACAGGTTCCATTTATGTTTCTAGAAGCCCACCACTGTATGATACTCCAGGAAGCATGGATTCATACAGAGTGCCACCCCACATTGCTGACACATGTATCGTGTGTCTTTTCACACTTTGGGTCACTGTGTAGTGTAAGCACACACAACACACTTTTTCTGAGAGTACTTCTTCTTTGGAGTACATGGTAATGGTATCAGGCAGTGACAGTTAGGGATTATTCAGTCAGGCACTTCCCCCTCTTCTTGTGGAGTGACAGATGTTGTGGGGTGACAGGTCGCTGTGGAGTGACAGGTATAGGTGTGGTACCATACTTTTTTGACATAGGAAGACAGTTTCAGAAATGGACTTGCGACAGTCTAACGGTTAACATAACTTTATTACCGCTATTACACACAGAATGTGAAAAAGCCTAAAGCCAAGACAGCAGTGCCTAAGTGTGCGCAACAAGGCTAACAGATTACAGTGGACCCCCGCATAGCGACTTCAATCCGTGCAAGAGGGCTCATTGTTATGCGAAATGATCGGTATGCGAATGAATTTTCCCCATAAGAAATAATGGAAATCAAATTAATCCGTGCAAGACACCCAAAAGTATGAAAAAAAAATTTTTACCACATGAAATATACATTTTCCTACACACAAAGAGAAGGATACATGCACAATAGTAGAGTAGTACATGCACAATATATATTGTGCATGTACTACTCTACTAAATGAAGAATAAATGACACTTACCTTTATTGAAGATGCAGCAATGACTGATGAGACACTGTGTCCTGGGAGTGCCTTTTCCTCCTGAGTACTGTAGGTCCTGTTTGGCATTTTCTTCCAGAACAGGCCTTATCACACTGTGTATGCCACTACGATTCTTAAATCTCTCAAACCAACCTTTGCTGGCTTTAAATTCACCAATATGAGCACTAGTTCCAGGCATTTTTCCCTGTTCACCTGGGTGTTAGTCGACTGGTGTGGGTTGCATCCTGGGAGACAAGATTAAGGACCCCAATGGAAATAAGTTAGACAGTCTTCGATGACACTGACTTTTTTGGGTTATCCTGGGTGGCAAATCCTCTGGGGTTAATTGTTTCTTGGTATTCTCAATAAGCCACACCAACAACGGTGCTACAGCAGCAGCAGCAGCTGTACCACCAATAGTAGCGATGGTTGATTGGGGTTTATTATACAACCTGGCCAGCTCGGAGACACGCACTCCACTTTCATACTTATCAATGATCTTTTTCTTCATCTCTATAGTAATTCTCACCCTTATTGCTGTAGGGTTGGCACTAGAAGCTTTCTTGGGGCCCATGGTCACTTATTTTGCAGATAAAATCACCAAAAACACTGTAATAATACGAAATGTTCCGATTGTATGCTTGGATGTTACCGCGGAGGCTGGCTGGTAAACAATGCCACCGGCAGCACATGTGAGGCTGGCTAAGGGCGCACATTGGACGCGTCTCAGACGAAGAGCGGTGAGCGGGTTTTTGAGTGGTATGCGAGGCAAAATTTTTGCGATAAAAGCGAGCGGTATGCGGATTGAACGTTATGTGATGCCGACGGTATGCGGGGGTCCACTGTACTTAGATTTATCTCAAGAAGTATAAGTAACAGAAGTCCAAAAGTTATTTTACAGCTCTATACATCACTAGTTTACCTGGAGAGAGTTCCGGGGGTCAACGCCCCCGCGGCCCGGTCTGTGAGGCCTCATTTAGATTATGCTGCTCAGTTTTGGTCTCCTTACTACAGGATGGATATAGACTCATTGGAGAACATACAGAGAAGAATGACTACAATGATTTACTGTGTAAGGAATCTCCTGTATGAAGATAGACTTAAAGCCTTAAATCTCCACTCTCTGGAGAGATGTAGAATGAGGGGAGATATCATTGAAGTGCGTAAGTGGATGACGGGCATTAACAAAGATATTAATAAAGTACTGAGGGTGTTGAACCAGGTAAGAACCAGAAATAATGGATTTAAGTTGGATAAATTTAGATTTAGAAAGTAAGTACTGGTTTTCTAACAGAGTTGTGGATGCGTGGAACAATCTTCCCAGTAGGGTGATAAAGGCTAGGACCTTGGGTAGCTTTAAGAAGAGATTGGACAAATATATGAGTGGGAGGGGCTGGGTTTGATTGGTGCCATTGGGTACAGGAGTTAATTCTTGGGTAGCTTTGGGTAAAGGTCGTTTTGATAAGGACCTGCCTTGTATGGGCTAGTAGGCCTTCTGCAGTGTTTCTCCATTCTTATGTTCTTTTTTTTTCCCAAATTTAGCCAGTCAGACTTGGGAGAGGATTTTTGACACTGGAGTGTCCTGTTCACCATAAAATGTGGCAGTTATTGCATTATTAATGTTAAGATAGGCTTAAGTTGGCAAGAAATGCTCTGCATACTAAGGGGTTTCTTGCATGCACACCTAAATGTCACCCATCTCTGTACACTGTATCATGCTGAAATAAAGAATCTGAATCTGGATTCAGCTGATTCCTGCATACCAGTCAATACAAGTAGTGTTTTCATATCATTTACATCATCAGTGCTCAAATATGAGCATTCTGGAGATAATGTTTCTATACAAATTGAGAGAGTAGACACACTGCACCTGTTCCATGAGGTAAGTAGGTAAGGTGAGGGGACTCTCCCAGTGTTTATATACCCTCTGCTTATCTTCCTTTGAATAATAATGGTTAAAAAATGAAAGGAACCTGCATGTAATGTGTATACACTACCTACTTCATATGTATTTGTGCATCAGTTTAGTTGGTACATTTGTATTTTATAACAGAGAAACTGGCATTTGTGAGTTGTCGTGGTGGTGGTGTTAACGGCTGCCAGTACTCAAGCATCTGACCCACCCTCTCCTACACTGCTTTATTTAACCCTTTCAGGGTCCATCCTGTAGATCTACGGCTTTACGTTCAGGGTCCAAACCGTAGATCTACGCCATGAGCTCAGCTCACTCTGATAAACTGTGAGTGGTACATTTGGGCCTAGATATGAGAGAATACATCTATGTGGTATGTGTGCACCACATAAAACAGATCCTGCAGCACACTGTGTATAATGAGAGAAAAAAAATGAAATCATGATTTTTCGATTAAAACAGCAACTTTGCAGTGTTTTTTCATATGTTTTTTATAGTTGTATTTGCGATTTCTTGGTCTCATTTGATAGAATGGAAGACATATTACAGAAATAGAGATGATTTTGATTGGTTTTAGCACTGGAAATGGCTTGAAACTGAGCTCAAAGTAGCAGAAATGTTAAATTTTTGCCGATATTCAAGAGTAAACAAACGACCTCACACGTCTAATACACATCAGCTGGTGGGTCTAATATACATTCACAAATATGGTGATGATATTTATACAATTATTACAGTATTGCATAACAGTAAATCTTCTATTTTTTGGTGTGAATAAAAATTCATTATGTGAATAAAAAATCAAAATGGAATTTATTTGTAAAGCCTCAAAACATAACTAATGAACAGAGGAAATGTTAGTTTAGTGTATTTTGAACTTTGTGTTAAATTGGCCAAATTAATAATTTCCGATCACTTTATTTTGTAGTTGAAACAGTTGACTTGGCGATTTCTTGTCCTCAATCGATGGAATAGAAGTAATACTAGTGAAATAGCTAAGAATTTGGTTGGTGGCCCGGTGGTCTGGTGGCTAAAGCTCCCGCTTCACACACGGAGGGCCCGGGTTCGATTCCCGGCGGGTGGAAATTCCGACACGTTTCCTTACACCTATTGTCCTGTTCACCTAGCAGCAAATAGGTACCTGGGTGTTAGTCGACTGGTGTGGGTCGCATCCTGGGGGACAAGATTAAGGACCCCAATGGAAATAAGTTAGACAGTCCTCGATGACGCACTGACTTTCTTGGGTTATCCTGGGTGGCTAACCCTCCGGGGTTAAAAATCCGAACGAAATCTTATCTTATCTTATCTTATCTTATCTGACTGGAATAATGTAATTGGCCTAAGATGGGAGTCAAAGTCGGCAAAATCGCCGATTCGTAAATATCGCTGACACATCAAAATTCGCGAGAGCATAATTTCGTCAATTTTCCACCAAATTTCGTACTTTTTGTTTTATTACCTTCACAAAAAGATTCTCTACGATTTCATAAGAAAAAATAACAAATTTTTTTTTTGAAAATTCTTGGACACTGGTGTGTGACTCCAGATTTGGGCCTTGGACCCTGAAAGGGTTAATTGTTGAAAATGCAAGGGAAATAATAATTTTATTATATTCCTTTATTGTAATAAATTTATTAAAATGTACTAAATAGTTTATACAGTGGACCCCCGCATAGCGACCTTAATATGTGCAAGAGGGCTGGTTGTTATGCGAAATGTTCGGTATGCGAATGAATTTTCCCCATAAGAAATATAATGGAAATCAAATTAATCCGTGCAAGACACCCAAAAGTATGAAAAAAATTTTTTTTTACCACATGAAATGTTAATTTTAATACACACAAACTGAAAAAGGCATGCACAATTACATGACACTTACTTTTATTGAAGATCTGGTGATGATTGATGGGATGGGAGGAGGGGAGAGAGAGTGTTAGTGTTTAGAAGGGGAATCCCCTTCCATTAAGACTTGAGGTGTCGAGTCCTTTTCTGGGGTTACTTCCCTTCTTCTTTTAATGCCACTAGGACCAGCTTCAGAGTCACTGGACTTCTTTCGCACAACATATCTGTCCATAGTGGCCTGTACCTCTCGTTCCTTTATGACTTCCCTAAAGTGTTTCACAACATTGTCAGTGTAATAATCACCAGCACGGCTTGCATAGCTGTGTGAGGGTGATTTTCATCCATGAAGGTTTGCACTTCAAGCCACTTTGCACAGATTTCCTTAATCTTTGTAGTAGGCAACTTCTTCAATTTCTCTCTCCCCTCCTCTGAACCAGTTTCCTCAGGTCTGGCCTCTTGCTGTTGAAGTTGATCTATCATCTCATCAGTGGTTAGTTCTTCATTGTCCTCCTCCACCAACTCTTCCACATCATCCCCACTAACCTCCAACCCTAAGGACTTTCCCAATGCCACAATGGATTCCTCAACTGGCATAATCCTCTCAGGGTTAGCCTCAAACCCTTCAAAATCCCTTTTGTCTACACATTCTGGCCACAGTTTCTTCCAAGCAGAGTTCAAGGTCTTCTTAGTCACTCCCTCCCAAGCCTTACCTATAAGGTTTACACAATTGAGGATATTAAAGTGATCTCTCCAAAAGTCTCTTAGAGTCAGTTGAGTTTCTGAGGTCACTACAAAGCACCTTTCAAACAGAGCTTTTGTGTACAGTTTTTTGAAGTTTGCAATAACCTGCTGGTCCATGGGCTGCAGGAGAGGAGTGGTATTAGGAGGCAAAAACTTCACCTTAATGAATTTCATGTCCCCATAAAGTCGCTCTGCCACGTCTGTAGGATGACCAGGGGCATTGTCTAACACCAGGAGGCACTTAAGTTCTAATTTCTTTTCAGTTAGGTAATCTTTCACATTGGGGGCAAATGCATGGTGTAACCAGTCATAGAAAAAGTCCCTAGTGACCCGTGCCTTACTGTTTGCCCTCCACAGCACACACAAATTCTCCTTGAGGACATTCTTTTGCCTGAACGGTCTGGGAGTTTCAGAGTGATACACTAATAAAGGCTTCACTTTGCAATCACCAGTAGCATTGGAACACATCAACAAAGTAAGCCTGTCTTTCATAGGCTTATGTCCTGGGAGTGCCTTTTCCTCCTGAGTAATGTAGGTCCTGCTTGGCATTTTCTTCCAAAACAGGCCTGTTTCATCACAATTAAACACTTGTTCAGGTTTCAGTCCTTCACTTTCTATGTACTCCTTGAATTCCTGCACATATTTTTCAGCTGCTTTGTTGTCCGAACTGGCAGCCTCACCATGCCTTATCACACTATGTATGCCACTACGCTTCTTAAATCTCTCAAACCAACCTTTGCTGGCCTTAAATTCACTCACATCATCACTAGTTTCAGGCATTTTTTTAATTAAATCCTCATGCAACTTCCTAGCCTTTTCGCTTATGATCGTTTGAGAGACGCTATCTCCTGCTAGCTGTTTTTCATTTATCCACACCAATAAGAGTCTCTCAACATCTTCCATCACTTGCGATCTCTGTTTCGAAAACACAGTTAAACCTTTGGCAAGAACAGCTTCCTTGATTGCCTTTCTGTTGCCCACAATAGTAGAGATGGTTGATTTGGGTTTCTTGTACAACCTGACCAGGTCGGCAACACGCACTCCACTTTCATACTTATCAATGATCTCTTTCTTCATCTCTATTGGAATTCTCACCTTTATTGCTGTAGGGTTGGAACTAGAAGCTTTCTTGGGGCCCATGGTCACTTATTTTCCAGATAAAGCACCGAAAACACTGTAATAATACGAAATATTCCGATTGTATGCTTGGATGTTACCGCGGAGGCTGGCTGGTAAACAGTGCCACCGGCGGAACATATGAGGCTGGCTCAGGCCGCACATTGGACGCGTCTCGGACGAAGGGCGGTGAGCGGATTTTTGGGTGGAATGCGAGGCAAAATTTTTGCGATCAAAGTGACCGGTATGCGGATTGTACGGTATGCGATGCGTACGGTATGCGGGGGTCCACTGTATATGCAAAAGCATTCTGGTAGTGAATTTCATTTAGAGTTAAGACTTAATCTAAGTCTGCCCAAAATGCCTAGCCATGCTAGGTGTCCTAGTGGCCCCCTCTGTAATTAGCATTTTATTACATGTAAACCACACAACCAAAATCTGTAAACCCCGCATTGTAATCCTTATAGATTGACTGATTGATTGACATGAGTGGGTGTGGGTGTGGGTGGGTGGGTGTGAGTTGGACCTGACTAGCTTGTGCTACTAGGTCTGATGCCGTGCTCTTTCCTTAGGTGGAAGTGACCAGACTTGGTGGGTCATTGTGCTAATCCGGGGGGGAAACCTGCTCCGCATGGGTCAGTAGTCCTGTTGCAGTGTTCCGTCTTTCTTATGTTCTTATGAGATAGACACAATGACCCCTGGCCATCACAGTCCTTGACCCAACAATAACAACAACATGCTCACAACCTTGAGGCTTTTCTTGTGATTTTATGGCTTTTTCATGTTTTCTTGGTTAACTGGCATTTATATTATAGTGGATATTACTCTGAACATATTTATTTAGTGAAAAATCATGTTTTAGCAAGTAAAATATGGTATATTTTGCTGATATTGGCAAGTGACAGCTGATAGCAGGTGACAACTTGTCATATGTTTGCACAGGTATTGTACAGGATTGCATCAACCCTCCCTACACATTTCCAGATCAACAAGCAATGACAACTACAGTGAGTACATTCTGGCACCTTGAGAAGCTCATGATGCTTTTACCCTCAGCTGTATAAAGTATTGCAGGGTAAAAGAAACTAAAGATACATGAATTGATGATGATCTGTATTTACTTATCATGTGTTCATATTCGACTTAAAATGCACCTACCATTCGACTTACGACCGAGTTCGGTTCCAAGAACCGATCATAAGTCGAAATGGACGTGAGTTGAACTTTACTACTGAATATCAACATAACATTTTTGTAATGACTTTATTTTATTGTTTTATTTTGGTATTTCATGTTTTACTTTACTTTTTATGCTGTTAGTACTGTATTTTATACTGTAAGGTTTAGGATAAACACTGTGTACAGCACAAACACTTGTTTATTTCCAAGAAATTTGGCATAAAAAACACGGTCGTAAGTTGAGTCGTCGTATGTCGAGCAGGTCGTAAGTCGGGTGGTAGGTGTATTCATATTCGACTTAAAATTTTTTTGACTTACGATGGGTTCACTGTAATGTGACCCCATTGTAAGTCAAGGAGCACCTGTACATACAAAAGATGAGGTAATCAGTCCCTCAGCCTTGTAGTTGGTGAAGAGCTCTACATTGCTCTTCACCAACTTTAAGGCTGAAGGACTGATTTCCTTGTCTTTTGTATGTAGTTCTACAGTTTTCATATTATGTCCTTGGATTGATAAAGCCACTGGATGGCAAAATGTCTGCTAATAAAGATACCCAGATGATGCTCATGTGTCTAATTCAAATATGTTTCTTGTTCATAAATGATCTGATAGAGATGAATTTGTATTCATTGAGTATAATTGTGCATGCACTTCCTTAGCTTTAATATTAGATTGTGTTTAACTCTATTTTTATGGCTTGTATAGCATGTTGATTGTGTTTAATATTTGTTTCTTCCCTCGGCCTCTAAACCATGCTTACTTTTTTGTTATTAAAACACTATATAGTTTATTACTTTGTTAAAGGTATTTTCTATCACACATTGTACAGCCTATCATCCTGGTTTGCTGTTTTATTTATGAGCAAAAATTTAGCTGTCTGTTTGAAAAGTAATTTGATTAAGCTTTTTTAGGAATTTTTAATTTCTATATCATCCATAATAACAAGCTGTCATTTAATCACCTTTAGAAAATATTTTGTTACTGTTATCATTAAGTCACCAGTTGCAGAAATACTTAATGCAGTAATGCAGTACTATTGAGTTTTTATTTTCTTTGCGACTGTATAGTGTTGAGAGCATAAATGAAGCACAACACATGGAAAAAAAGTGATGGAAGAATTAACGACTAGGAGGAGATCGAGGATGTGATCAGATGAGTGTGATTGAGGAGTGTGTATAAGGGAGTGTATTAGGGAGTACCAGGATGAGTCAGTCACAAGGGATACTCCATGATCCATGTTAAGGCTATATGCTGAAGAGGGCTTTAATTCTCACTAGATAGATGACAAGATGATATAGCAGAAAGTGAAGTCAGTGATTTGTATAAGGCTATGGAAGTGTCAAGGAAACAGAGGTACCTGGAGAAGCTGTGTGTTTGAATATAAAGGAAGATAGAGATTGTTCTTAATTCTACCAATTCTTTGATTTCAAAATGTTTTCAGGGTTGGCTATAATATTTAAAATTATTTTACTGTAATTTAGTTGAAGTATAACAACATTTTTTGTAAGTTGTGAATATAGTTTAAATAATTATGAATTGTGTTGCATAGTAACATATATTCTCCACAGTTACTACTGGGAACTGATAATGATGCTGTGTGCACATCTGTGCATGCATGCATGGATGCTTGTGTGTTTTTTTGTTTGTTTTAGTAAAAAGTAGCAAAACAAATTATATGTAAATTGCACTAAAGAAGAATAAAGTAGACAGGAAAATATATACTCTTTTAATACATGTAATGAAATAAATATAATCTGAAAGATAAGAGAACTTGTTCTGAAGAATGTGTGTAAGTGAAAATGGAAGTATAACAGATTAGCAGAATTATACTCAAATAACCCACCCATAAGGGACAGAAATTTATGGTCCAATTCAGACCAAAATGTCGTAAATTTTTCTCCAATGTGCGGGCTATTTGTGTATTGTTCCAGTCACAGTATTGGGCCATTTTCTTTATCAGAGTTTTGTATTGCATTTAATCAAATAATATAACTAGCTGCAGTGTTTTTAATTATTGCTCTGTATGTTGGAACAGTACCTTAATGCAGTAATAATGTAGAACAGGGCTTATTTTAGTTAGAAATAGAAGTATTACTGTGTAAAATGCATGGAATCTGTTCTTTAGTTGTATGGTTGTATATCCCACAGACAGGGAAATTCTCTGCATGGTCAGCCATGTGTATTCTAAAATTTTTACCTTCAGTTCTTCATTGTTCTGTTTCTTACTTCTCTCCATTTCAGCTATCACCCTTTTTGTTTCTGTTATTATATTTTAACTTCCCACCCGTCATGTCTGAATTGAAGACATTCTGGGTTCTGGTGCAGGTTATTATATTTTTTTAACTTAGCTAGGTTAGAGACTGCTTCAGTAAAATGTTAACCCTTTGACTGTCGCAAGCCCATTTCTGAAGCTGTCTTTCTATGTTGCAAAATTTTCTGGGAAAAAAAAAAAATTATTTTTCCTTATGAATGATAGAGAATCTTTTCCTGATGCCAGTGACACCAAAAATACGAAATTTGATTGAAATCTTACGGAATTACGCTCCCGTGAAGTTAGCGATCTCGGCGATATATACGCATCAGCGATTTCGCTGACTTTGAGCCCTATTTTCAGCCAATTCCATTGTTCCAGTCGACCAAACTCACAGCTATTTCTTTAGAACTCCATTTTTTCTATCAATAAGTACAAGAAACTGCCCATTTACTAATTTCAACTACCCAATAAAGTGGTCAGAATTTGGTAGTTTGGCCAGTTTCATGCAAATTGAAAAAGATGCCAATTTCAAAATAGGGTCCAGAACAAACAATGCTGACATTCTTGACACTAAAATAACATATCCTCTGTTCATTAGTCATGTCTCCAGGCCCCTCTTATGTTACTCTTGCTTTCTATTTTGATTTTGATTTACACAAAAAAATAGAAGATTTACTGTTATGCAGATTACTGCATTATTGTAAAAATGGTATAAATAATATCAGTGCACTAGTGAAAGAATATTAGACTTCCCAATTGACGTGTATTGAATGTGTGGTGTGATTTGCTTATTCTTGAACATTGGTAAAAATCGAACATTTCCGCTACTTTGAACTCAATTTCAAGGTTGTTTTCACCGCAAAACTAATCAAAATCATATCTATTTCTGTTATATGTTTTCCATTCTATCAAATGAGACCAAGAAAATGAGAATACAACCATAAATACTATACGAAAATACACCTCAAAGTCTGTGTTTTAATCCAAAAATAGGGTTAGAGTTTTTTTTCTCATGCACTGGGTGCTGCAGGATTTTTTATACAGTGCACACTGACCACACACACCCATTATCTCACATGTGGGCCTACCAGCTTTCTCCTGCTTGATTTGAAACTGCTAGAATTATTGAATATACATACGTCCGAAACACTGGCTCATAAGACGTATATATACAGCCGAAACAGTCAAAGGGTTAGAGGCAACAGTGTTAGGCTTCGAAGTTCACTTCACTGAGGGTGTCTGAAATGTTTAGTGAAACATTCTGTTATCTAGCTAAGCTATAATAATAAGCAAATATTGCAGTGACTGTGACTTCACCCCACTCTCTCAATGAAATACAGGTCTCCCTCAACATTCGTGAGGGTTAGGGGATCAAGAACCTCGTGAATGTTGATAAATCACGAATGTTTGGTGCCCCAATATATTGTAAGGAAATATAATACAATACTGCTTCTTTAACCTATTGAACCATGAACAATCATAAAACACATGAAGACATTGTAAAATGTTGTTCTAGTGCCAGCCCTTTGGTAAAGAAGGTGAGAAAAGCTTTAGAATTCAAGAAAGAACTCGTAGCAGACTACCAAAGTGGAGGAGGAAGGGAGAGGGGAGAATGTGCCTTTTTCAGTGATTCAGTGATTCTGCGATATGTTTGATACTAAAGCAGCATAAGTCGATAATGGCTGTAGCGCCAGCCAGCGATAAAGTGTAGCATTAACAGTGTAGCAAGTAAGTTAAGGATTAATCAATAGAAAAAGGACAGCTTGAACCTAACTCCTCCAGTGTTGTTGGAGTTATACAGGGTATCTGGAGTTTATCTGGAGAGAGTTCCGGGGGTCAACGCCCCCGCGGCCCGGTCTGTGACCAGGCCTCCTTAGGTCAGTGTCCCAGGATGCGACCCACACCAGTCGACTAACACCCAGGTACCCATTTTACTGATGGGGAACATAGACAACAGGTGGAAAGAAACACGTCCAATGTTTCTACTCTGGCTGGGAATCGAACCCAGGCCCTCACCGTGTGAAGCGAGAGCGTTAACCACCAGGCCACCAGGCCACCAACACCGCTGTCTCTAGTCTCTACTGCCACTGATGCCGCCTCCACCACCACCATGTACTGCTTATGTCTTAGTGGCCTTAACCCTTTCAGGGTCCGTCCCGTAGATCTACGGCTTTACGGTGAGTGTCCAAACCGTAGATCTACGCCATGAGCTCAGCTCACTCTGATAAACTGTGAGTGGTACATTTGGGCCTAGATATGAGAGAATACATCTATGTGGTATGTGTGCACCACATAAAACAGATCCTGCAGCACACTGTGTATAATGAGAGAAAAAAACTGAAATCATAATTTTTCGATTAAAACAGCAACTTTGCAGTGTTTTTTCGTATGTTTTTTATAGTTGTATTTGCGATTTCTTGGTCTCATTTGATAGAATGGAAGACATATTACAAAAATAGAGATGATTTTCATTGGTTTTAGCACTGGAAATGGCTTGAAACTGAGCTCAAAGTAGCGGAAATGTTAAATTTTTGCCGATATTCAAGAGTAAACAAACGACCTCACACGTCTAATACACGTCAGCTGGTGGGTCTAATATACATTCACAAATATGGTGATGATATTTATACAATTATTACAGTATTGCATAACAGTAAATCTTCTATTTTTTGGTGTGAATAAAAATTCATTATGTGAATAAAAAATCAAAATGGAATTTATTTGTAATGCCTCAAAACATAACTAATGAACTTTGTGTTAAATTGGCCAAATTAACAATTTCCGATCACTTTATTTTGTAGTTGAAACAGTTGTCTTGGCGATTTCTTGTGCTCAATCGATAGAATAGAAGTAATACTAGTAAAATAGCTAAGAATTTGGTTGATTGGAATAATGTAATTGGCCTAAAATGGCAGTCAAAGTCGGCAAAATCGCCGATTCGTAAACATCACTGACACATCAAAATTCGCGAGAGCATAATTTCGTCAATTTTCCACCAAATTTCGTACTTTTTGTTTTATTACCTTCACAAAAAGATTCTCTACGATTTCATAAGAAAAAATAACAAATTTTTTTTTTGAAAATTCTTGGACACTGGTGCGTGACTCCAGATTTGGGCCTTGGACCCTGAAAGGGTTAAACACCTAACAACAGCAACACAGCAATACTCGTAACATAATGACGTATTTTATTCATTCTAGATTATATGTCATGTTTCTATGTTATTAATATTGTTTATTATGTCATATTAGATGAATTGTGATAGATAAATAAGCTGTGAAGTTGTTATTAGTGTCATATTGAAGGAGTGTCTTGTCCTATCTCCTAACAAACTCTGCCACCGCCACAATTCCTCACATACTTAATGACATACATGTATTTTATTCATTCTGGAGTATATATCATGTTTGTATGTTATTAATATTGTTCATTATGTCATATTAGATGAATTGTGATAGATAAATAAGTCGTAGAGTTGATATTAATGTCATATTGAAGGACTATCTTGTCGTATCTCCAAACAAGCTCTGCCACCGCCACAATTCCTAAAATATGTAATGACATATTTTAACCCTTTCAGGGTCCATGCCATAGATCTACGGCTTTATGTTGAGGGTCCAAATCGTAGAACTACGCCAAAATTCTACCGGTGTCAAATTTAGCGTGAAAAGGCTGGTAGGCCTACATCTGAGAGAACGGGTCTGCGTGGTGTGTGTGCGCCATAAAAAAAAATTCTAGGCACCTGCATGGCATTGTGGGAATGCCGCCTCAGTAAGCTTTGTTCACCATGCCTCGTGGCAAGGCAGCTCTCACTCCGAGGTGAATTGGGATTCCGTTCTTCCTTACTGATAGTTCTGACTGATGGAAGAGGAAAAGAAGAAGAATTTTATGGCTTTGATCGATTAGTGACCGAAAGCAATGACTAGGATATCAAAAAAAGTGCAGAAAATCCTGACGATCCTCAACCTTCTACCTCTGGTGTGGGCACATCTCATTCACGTTCAGTTGTACCTCGTTGCAAGAGAAAACTAATATTTTTGCATGGCCATTCCTCAGACTTCAGTAATGATCATGATA